>NW_023995054.1:0-12500 GCF_015586225.1 Lucilia sericata | reverse complement strand
GACTAGACTATAGACTAGACTATAGACTAGACTATAGACTAGACTATAGACTAGACTATAGACTAGACTATAGACTAGACTATAGACTAGACTATAGACTAGACTATAGACTAGACTATAGACTAGACTATAGACTAGACTATAGACTAGACTATAGACTAGACTATAGACTAGACTATAGACTAGACTATAGACTAGACTATAGACTAGACTATAGACTAGACTATAGACTAGACTATAGACTAGACTATAGACTAGACTATAGACTAGACTATAGACTAGACTATAGACTATAAGACTAGACTATAGACTAGACTATAGACTAGACTATAGACTAGACTATAGACTAGACTATAGACTAGACTATAGACTAGACTATAGACTAGACTATAGACTAGACTATAGACTAGACTATAGACTAGACTATAGACTAGACTATAGACTAGACTATAGACTAGACTATAGACTAGACTATAGACTAGACTATAGACTAGACTATAGACTAGACTATAGACTAGACTATAGACTAGACTATAGACTAGACTATAGACTAGACTATAGACTAGACTATAGACTAGACTATAGACTAGACTATAGACTAGACTATAGACTAGACTATAGACTAGACTATAGACTAGACTATAGACTAGACTATAGACTAGACTATAGACTAGACTATAGACTAGACTATAGACTAGACTATAGACTAGACTATAGACTAGACTATAGACTAGACTATAGACTAGACTATAGACTAGACTATACTAGACTATAGACTAGACTATAGACTAGACTATAGACTAGACTATAGACTAGACTATAGACTAGACTATAGACTAGACTATAGACTAGACTATAGACTAGACTATAGACTAGACTATAGACTAGACTATAGACTAGACTATAGACTAGACTATAGACTAGACTATAGACTATACTAGACTACTATAGACTAGACTATAGACTAGACTATAGACTAGACTATAGACTTGACTATAGACTTGACTATAGACTAGACTATAGACTAGACTAGACTATAGACTAGACTATAGACTAGACTATAGACTTGACTATAGACTAGACTATAGACTTGACTATAGACTAGACTATAGACTAGACTATAGACTAGACTATAGACTAGACTATAGACTAGACTATAGACTTGACTATAGACTAGACTATAGACTAGACTATAGACTAGACTATAGACTAGACTATAGACTAGACTATAGACTAGACTATAGACTAGACTATAGACTAGACTATAGACTAGACTATAGACTAGACTATAGACTAGACTATAGACTAGACTATAGACTAGACTATAGACTAGACTATAGACTAGACTATAGACTAGACTATAGACTAGACTATAGACTAGACTATAGACTAGACTATAGACTAGACTATAGACTAGACTATAGACTAGACTATAGACTAGACTATAGACTAGACTATAGACTAGACTATAGACTAGACTATAGACTAGACTATAGACTAGACTATAGACTAGACTATAGACTAGACTACTAGACTATAGACTAGACTATAGACTAGACTATAGACTAGACTATAGACTAGACTATAGACTAGACTATAGACTGGACTATAGACTAGACTATAGACTAGACTATAGACTGGACTATAGACTGGACTATAGACTGGACTATAGACTGGACTATAGACTAGACTATAGACTAGACTATAGACTGGACTATAGACTGGACTATAGACTAGACTATAGACTGGACTATAGACTAGACTATAGACTAGACTATAGACTAGACTATAGACTAGACTATAGACTAGACTATAGACTAGACTATAGACTAGACTATAGACTAGACTATAGACTAGACTATAGACTAGACTATAGACTAGACTATAGACTAGACTATAGACTAGACTATAGACTAGACTATAGACTAGACTATAGACTAGACTATAGACTAGACTATAGACTAGACTATAGACTAGACTATAGACTAGACTATAGACTAGACTATAGACTAGACTATAGACTAGACTATAGACTAGACTATAGACTAGACTATAGACTAGACTATAGACTAGACTATAGACTAGACTATAGACTAGACTATAGACTAGACTATAGACTAGACTATAGACTAGACTATAGACTAGACTATAGACTATAAACTAGACTATAGACTAGACTATAGACTAGACTATAGACTAGACTATAGACTAGACTATAGACTATAAACTAGACTATAGACTAGACTATAGACTAGACTATAGACTAGACTATAGACTAGACTATAGACTAGACTAGACTATAGACTAGACTAGACTATAGACTAGACTATAGACTAGACTATAGACTAGACTATAGACTAGACTATAGACTAGACTATAGACTAGACTATAGACTAGACTATAGACTAGACTATAGACTAGACTATGGACTGGACATAGACTACATACTGACTACTAAGTATCTGGACCACTTATTAAAAGTTCATAAGTTATAACAAGTACCGTGGGGTTATGATAACTTAATGTTACAAACTTCAGCACAAACACATAATACCCCTACCTGATACTACAGGCTTATGGATTATAAAAATATAACCGACATATTTTGTTTAAACGATGGCTTTACAAACCAAAAGTTTTGTGTTTTTTTCTTTGAAAATAACAAAAACACTGTTATTTTCAAACAAACCTTAAAACTGGTTTAAAAATCTTCCGGACTATTTTAATATGTTCAAGAATGGTTTATGAAGTCTTTTTAGTCGTTATTGTTTGGCAAAGAAAAAAAAAGCAAATTAAATTCAAATTATCATATGTAAAAAATTATTATAAATTATAAATCTTGTAGTTGATGATGATGTTTGGTTTTATGATGTTTTGGTTTTAATAAACATTCTCAATAAAAAACGAAATATTAAACAGGTATGTATTCTGATTTCAATGTGAACCTTTTTTAGGAAGATTACTACTCATGCGTAAATACGAACATATATTAAAAGATATGTTTTTGAAATAGTCCAAATACAAACACATTGAAGTTGGTCTTCTTCATCACCATCTCAAGAGTTTAAATATTTTTATTAGTCTTTCTACTTGTCTTATAACGCTGGTGGCTGCGCTGGTTGTCCAATTCAAGGTCAATGTTAAATCTCTATTATAAATAAATTAAAAACATAAAAAATGGTAAAATAAAAAAGAGAAAAAATTATTAAACAAAATCAAAAATAGGTAATAAAAATAGGTTTTTGTTGTTGTTTCTATTAAAATTAATTTTTTTTTAAATTTAGTTTTGAATTGAGTTGTGGGGTGCTTGTTGCTGTCGTTTTCTAAAAACTTTTAAAAGAATTAAAGATTGTCAAATATTTCCATGGAAGATTTTTGTTTTCTATGATATTAAATCTTTGGTTTCTTTATTCTATTTTACATAATTAATTCTATTTAACCTCTAAAAATGCTTAAGGTGTTTTATAAGAAATTTGAATAAGTAAATATGTTTTATATTTATTTTATTTCATTTTTCAATATTTACATTAATTTATTATTGTTTGAATAAAATTTTGGGGAAGTTTTTAAACATACCTGAAGATCAAATATGGACGGAGACTCTATAAATTTGTTAAGTTTGTTTTAAATATGGGCATTGAAATTTACTATTAATATAATATTGTTCAGCACTCTTTGAAACTATAATTTTTTATTTAACATTTTCTTAAAATTTTTATATAAAGTTTCCTAGAAAAAATTTCGGATACGTTTTTTTATAGAATATTTTAGATTAAATTTTAAAAATTTAAATATTAATTTAAAAAAAAAAATTCATTAAATATTGTTTTTATAGAAAAATTTCCTTAAATTTTTCTTCATACATACTTGTATATATTCCCGACTGGTCTAAATTCCGGACTATCAACAGATCAGTAACACATATATAGTATAGACAGGTCTAAAATGATGTACTCTATCCTATAGAAATATGCTCAGATCTATAAAACTAGACCCAGGTCAACTGAACTAGAACTCAACTGGAACTAAACTAGAACTGAACTAGAACTGAACTAGAACTGAACTAGAACTGAACTAGAACTGAACTAGAACTGAACTAGAACTGAACTAGAACTGAACTAGAACTGAACTAGAACTGAACTAGAACTGAACTAGAACTGAACTAGAACTGAACTAGAACTGAACTAGAACTGAACTAGAACTGAACTAGAACTGAACTAGAACTGAACTAGAACTGAACTAGAACTGAACTAGAACTGAACTAGAACTGAACTAGAACTGAACTAGAACTGAACTAGAACTGAACTAGAACTGAACTAGAACTGAACTAGAACTGAACTAGAACTGAACTAGAACTGAACTAGAACTGAACTAGAACTGAACTAGAACTGAACTAGAACTGAACTAGAACTGAACTAGAACTGAACTAGAACTGAACTAGAACTGAACTAGAACTGAACTAGAACTGAACTAGAACTGAACTAGAACTGAACTAGAACTGAACTAGAACTGAACTAGAACTGAACTAGAACTGAACTAGAACTGAACTAGAACTGAACTAGAACTGAACTAGAACTGAACTAGAACTGAACTAGAACTGAACTAGAACTGAACTAGAACTGAACTAGAACTGAACTGAACTAGAACTGAACTAGAACTGAACTAGAACTGAACTAGAACTGAACTAGAACTGAACTAGAACTGAACTAGAACTGAACTAGAACTGAACTAGAACTGAACTAGAACTGAACTAGAACTGAACTAGAACTGAACTAGAACTGAACTAGAACTGAACTAGAACTGAACTAGAACT
The DNA here is from genome assembly GCF_015586225.1 of Lucilia sericata. Classification (NCBI taxonomy): domain Eukaryota; kingdom Metazoa; phylum Arthropoda; class Insecta; order Diptera; family Calliphoridae; genus Lucilia; species Lucilia sericata. The sequence goes on along the minus strand of NW_023995054.1, from coordinate 7,687 downwards.
GAACTAGAACTGAACTAGAACTGAACTAGAACTGAACTAGAACTGAACTAGAACTGAACTAGAACTGAACTAGAACTGAACTAGAACTGAACTAGAACTGAACTAGAACTGAACTAGAACTGAACTACAACTGAACTACAACTGAACTAGAACTGAACTAGAACTGAACTAGAACTGAACTAGAACTGAACTAGAACTGAACTAGAACTGAACTAGTACTGAACTAGAACTGAACTAGAACTGAACTAGAACTGAACTAGAACTGAACTAGAACTGAACTAGAACTGAACTAGAACTGAACTAGAACTAAACTAGAACTGAACTAGAACTGAACTAGAACTGAACTAGAACTGAACTAGAACTGAACTAGAACTGAACTAGAACTGAACTAGAACTGAACTAGAACTGAACTAGAACTGAACTAGAACTGAACTAGAACTGAACTAGAACTGAACTAGAACTGAACTAGAACTGAACTAGAACTGAACTAGAACTGAACTAGAACTGAACTAGAACTGAACTAGAACTGAACTAGAACTGAACTAGAACTGAACTAGAACTGAACTAGAACTGAACTAGAACTGAACTAAAACTGAACTAGAACTGAACTAGAACTGAACTAGAACTGAACTAGAACTGAACTAGAACTGAACTAGAACTGAACTAGAACTGAACTAGAACTGAACTAGAACTGAACTAGAACTGAACTAGAACTGAACTAGAACTGAACTAGAACTGAACTACTGACTAGAACTGAACTAGAACTGAACTAGAACTGAACTAGAACTGAACTAGAACTGAACTAGAACTGAACTAGAACTGAACTAGAACTGAACTAGAACTGAACTAGAACTGAACTAGAACTGAACTAGAACTGAACTAGAACTGAACTAGAACTGAACTAGAACTGAACAAAAACTGAACTAGAACTGAACTAGAACTGAACTAGAACTGAACTAGAACTGAACTAGAACTGAACTAGAACTGAATAGAACTGAACTAGAACTGAACTAGAACTGAACTAGAACTGAACTAGAACTGAACTAGACTGAACTAGAACTGAACTAGAAACTGAACTAGAACTGAACTAGAACTGAACTAGAATGAACTAGAACTGAACTAGAACTGAACTAGAACTGAACTAGAACGGAACTAGAACTGAACTAGAACTGACTAGAACTGAACTAGAACTGAACTAGAACTGAACTAGTACTGAACTAGAACTGAACTATAGAGTGATTCAGAATATAGACTCTATTCATTACCATATAACTGGTGATACTTAGTTCAGACTATTTTCGTAACATTTTGTTTTAATGGAAAAATTTCTTTAAATTGTCGATAAATTCTTTTAAAAATTTGTTTAAGGATTATTGATTTATTAATTGCATAAGCAATTAGTAATTCATATTAATAAAATCAGTACGAAATGTAAATTTTGCTAACATTAAAATTGTTGTATTGAATAAATCAATTATGAATAAATCAATGCAAATATGAATACAAAAGCAATTAAATTTTTTTTCAAAATGCATTAAATTTTAGGTAAACAGTCTGAACATATTAAATAGAATGTCATTAGAATAACTTGAAAAGTACTTGAAATATAAATATTTTATTTTTGTGCCACCTAAATAAGCTGAATTGGCAAATAAATATTGGTGAGCAAAAAAAAAAATATTTTAATACTTTAAATGTCAAAACACTTAACAAATGGTACAAGTACAATTTAAACATTAAACTAAACATTTCCAACTAAAAGTTTCAAAAAGAAAACTGAGCTTAACAGCAGCAAAATGCCAAAATATTACAATTTAAAAAGAAATAATAAAATGTATTAAACTAGAAAAAAATTTAATTACAAAATTCCCTTTCAATTATAACCACATAATTCATATTCAGTTATTTAAAAATTAAATATAATTTAACTAAAAAGATTTAATAAAATAATAACTAAATTAAAGTATAAAATTATAAAAATAATACTTGTTTTATTTCAGTTATTACGAAGGTCAGTTGTTTGTGGTTTTTGCTGTTGGCAAATTACCACAAAAAATAATAATAAACACAATTTAAATGTGTTTAAATAAATAATTATAATAGATAATAAAAAATATTGTTAAGTATATTTTCGCTGTTTAGTAAAAAGTGTAAGTTATCATTATAATTATAATCATTAAGAGTTTTATTTCCTGAGAATTAAAAATAATTTAAAAACAAGTTAGAAATAAGAGTCGAGAATGGCAGATGAGTCTGCATTAAACAGTGTATACTCTATGTAGTCTATAGAACAGTCTGTAATGTGGACTATAGAACTGTATATAGTGTTGACTATCGAACAGTCTATAGTGTGGTCTATAGAACAGTCTATAACGTGGCTATAGAACAATCTATAGTGTGGACTATAGAACACTGTAGTATCTGGACTATAAAAGTCTGTAGTCTGGACTATAGAACGTCTATAGTCTGGACTATAGAACAGTCTATAGTCTGGACTATAGAACAGTCTATAGTCTGGACTATAGAACAGTCTATAGTCTGGACTATAGAACAGTCTATAGTCTGGACTATAGAACAGTCTATAGTCTGGACTATAGAACAGTCTATAGTCTGGACTATAGAACAGTCTATAGTCTGGACTATAGAACAGTCTATAGTCTGGACTATAGAACAGTCTATAGTCTGGACTATAGAACAGTCTATAGTCTGGACTATAGAACAGTCTATAGTCTGGACTATAGAACAGTCTATAGTCTGGACTATAGAACAGTCTATAGTCTGGACTATAGAACAGTCTATAGTCTGGACTATAGAACAGTCTATAGTCTGGACTATAGAACAGTCTATAGTCTGGACTATAGAACAGTCTATAGTCTGGACTATAGAACAGTCTATAGTCTGGACTATAGAACAGTCTATAGTCTGGACTATAGAACAGTCTATAGTCTGGACTATAAAAGTCTATAGTCTGGACTATAGAACAGTCTATGTCTGGACTATAGAACAGTCTATAGTCTGGACTATAGAACAGTCTATAGTCTGGACTATAGAACAGTCTATAGTCTGGACTATAGAACAGTCTATAGTCTGGACTATAGAACAGTCTATAGTCTGGACTATAGAACAGTCTATAGTCTGGACTATAGAACAGTCTATAGTCTGGACTATAGAACAGTCTATAGTCTGGACTATAGAACAGTCTATAGTCTGGACTATAGAACAGTCTATAGTCTGGACTATAGAACAGTCTATAGTCTGGACTATAGAACAGTCTATAGTCTGGACTATAGAACAGTCTATAGTCTGGACTATAGAACAGTCTATAGTCTGGACTATAGAACAGTCTATAGTCTGGACTATAGAACAGTCTATAGTCTGGACTATAGAACAGTCTATAGTCTGGACTATAGAACAGTCTATAGTCTGGACTATAGAACAGTCTATAGTCTGGACTATAGAACAGTCTATAGTCTGGACTATAGAACAGTCTATAGTCTGGACTATAGAACAGTCTATAGTCTGGACTATAGAACAGTCTATAGTCTGGACTATAGAACAGTCTATAGTCTGGACTAAGAACAGTCTATAGTCTGGACTATAGAACAGTCTATAGTCTGGACTATAAGCAGTCTATAGTCTGGACTATAGAACAGTCTATAGTCTGGACTATAGAACAGTCTATAGTCTGGACTATAGAACAGTCTATAGTCTGGACTATAGAACAGTCTATAGTCTGGATAGAACAGTCTATAGTCTGGACTATAGAACAGTCTATAGTCTGGACTATAGAACAGTCTATAGTCTGGACTATAGAACAGTCTATAGTCTGGACTATAGAACAGTCTATAGTCTGGACTATAGAACAGTCTATAGTCTGGACTATAGAACAGTCTATAGTCTGGACTATAGAACAGTCTATAGTCTGGACTATAGAACAGTCTATAGTCTGGATAGAACAGTCTATAGTCTGGACTATAGAACAGTCTATAGTCTGGACTATAGAACAGTCTATAGTCTGGACTATAAACAGTCTATAGTCTGGATAGAACAGTCTATAGTCTGGACTATAGAACAGTCTATAGTCTGGACTATAGAACAGTCTATAGTCTGGACTATAGAACAGTCTATAGTTGGACTATAGAACAGTCTATAGTCTGGACTATAGAACAGTCTATAGTCTGGACTATAGAACAGTCTATAGTCTGGACTATAGAACAGTCTATAGTCTGGACTATAGAACAGTCTATAGTCTGGACTATAGAACAGTCTATAGTCTGGACTATAGAACAGTCTATAGTCTGGACTATAGAACAGTCTATAGTCTGGACTATAGAACAGTCTATAGTCTGGACTATAGAACAGTCTATAGTCTGGACTATAGAACAGTCTATAGTCTGGACTATAGAACAGTCTATAGTCTGGACTATAGAACAGTCTATAGTCTGGACTATAGAACAGTCTATAGTCTGGACTATAGAACAGTCTATAGTCTGGACTATAGAACAGTCTATAGTCTGGACTATAGAACAGTCTATAGTCTGGACTATAGAACAGTCTATAGTCTGGACTATAGAACAGTCTATAGTCTGGACTATAGAACAGTCTATAGTCTGGACTATAGAACAGTCTATAGTCTGGACTATAGAACAGTCTATAGTCTGGACTATAGAACAGTCTATAGTCTGGACTATAGAACAGTCTATAGTCTGGACTATAGAACAGTCTATAGTCTGGACTATAGAACAGTCTATAGTCTGGACTATAGACAGTCTATAGTCTGGACTATAGAACAGTCTATAGTCTGGACTATAGAACAGTCTATAGTCTGGACTATAGAACAGTCTATAGTCTGGACTATAGAACAGTCTATAGTCTGGACTATAGAACAGTCTATAGTCTGGACTATAGAACAGTCTATAGTCTGGACTATAGAACTGTCTATAGTCCAGACTATAGACTGTTCTATAGTCCAGACTATAGACTGTTCTATAGTCCAGACTATAGAGTCTATAGTCAGGACTATAGAAGACTTCTATAGTCCAGACTATAGAGTCTATAGTCCAGACTATAGACTGTTCTATAGTCCAGACTATAGACTGTCTATAGTCAGACTATAGACTGTTCTATAGTCCAGACTATAGACTGTTCTATAGTCAGACTATAGACTGTTCTATAGTCCGACTATAGACTGTTCTATAGTCCAGACTATAGACTGTTCTATAGTCCAGACTATAGACTGTTCTATAGTCCAGACTATAGACTGTTCTATAGTCCAGACTATAGACTGTTCTATAGTCCAGACTATAGACTGTTCTATAGTCCAGACTATAGACTGTTCTATAGTCCAGACTATAGACTGTTCTATAGTCCAGACTATAGACTGTTCTATAGTCCAGACTATAGACTGTTCTATAGTCCAGACTATAGACTTTCTATAGTCCAGACTATAGACTTTCTATAGTCCAGACTATAGACTGTTCTATAGTCCAGACTAGAGACTGTTCTATAGTCCAGACTATAGACTGTTCTATAGTCCAGACTATAGACTGTTCTATAGTCCAGACTATAGACTGTTCTATAGTCCAGACTATAGACTGTTCTATAGTCCAGACTAGACTGTTCTATAGTCCAGACTATAGACTGTTCTATAGTCCAGACTATAGACTGTTCTATAGTCCAGACTATAGACTGTTCTATAGTCCAGACTATAGACTGTTCTATAGCCAGACTATAGACTGTTCTATATCCAGACTATAGACTGTTCTATAGCCAGACTATAGACTGTTCTATAGCCAGACTATAGACTGTTCTATAGCCAGACTATAGACTGTTCTATGGCCAGACTATAGACTGTTCTATAGTCCAGACTATAGACTGTTCTATAGTCCAGACTATAGACTGTTCTATAGTCCAGACTATAGACTGTTCTATAGCCAGACTATAGACTGTTCTATAGTCCAGACTATAGACTGTTATATAGCCAGACTATAGACTGTTCTATAGTCCAGACTATAGACTGTTCTATAGCCAGACTATAGACTGTTCTATGGCCAGACTATAGACTGTTCTATAGTCCAGACTATAGACTGTTCTAATCCAGACTATAGACTGTTCTATATCAGACTATAGACTGTTCTATAGTCCAGACTACAGATGCTTATAGCAGACTATAGACTGTTCTATAGTCCAGACTATAGAATGTTTTATAGTCCAGACTATAGACTGTTCTATAGTCCAGACTATAGACTGTTCTATAGTCCAGACTATAGACTGTTCTATAGTCCAGACTATAGACTGTTCTATAGTCCAGACTATAGACTGTTCTATAGTCCAGACTATAGACTGTTCTATAGTCCAGACTATAGACTGTTCTATAGTCCAGACTATAGACTGTTCTATAGTCCAGACTATAGACTGTTCTATAGTCCAGACTATAGACTGTTCTATAGTCCAGACTATAGACTGTTCTATAGTCCAGACTATAGACTGTTCTATAGTCCAGACTATAGACTGTTCTATAGTCCAGACTATAGACTGTTCTATAGTCCAGACTATAGACTGTTCTATAGTCCAGACTATAGAATGTTCTATAGTCCAGACTATAGACTGTTCTATAGTCCAGACTATAGAATGTTCTATAGTCCAGACTATAGAATGTTCTATAGTCCAGACTATAGATGTTCTATAGTCCAGACTATGACTGCTCTATAGTCCAGACTATAGACTGTTCGATAGTCCAGACTATAGACTGTTCGATAGTCCAGACTATAGACTGTTCGATAGTCCAGACATAGACTGTTCGATAGTCCAGACTACAGACTTTTATATAGTCCAGACTACAGACTGTTCTATAGTCTAGATTATAGACTGTTCTATAGTCCAGACTATAGACTGTTCTATAGTCCAGACTATAGACTGTTCTATAGTCCAGACTATAGACTGTTCTATAGTCCAGACTATAGACTGTTCTATAGTCCAGACTATAGACTGTTCTATAGTCCAGACTATAGACTGTTCTATAGTCCAGACTATAGACGTTCTATAGTCCAGACTATAGACTGTTCTATAGTCCAGACTATAGACTGTTCTATAGTCCAGACTATAGACTGTTCTATAGTCCAGACTATAGACTGTTCTATAGTCCAGACTATAGACTGTTCTATAGTCCAGACTATAGACTGTTCTATAGTCCAGACTATAGACTGTTCTATAGTCCAGACTATAGACTGTTCTATAGTCCAGACTATAGACTGTTCTATAGTCCAGACTATAGACTGTTCTATAGTCCAGACTATAGACTGTTCGATAGTCCAGACTATAGACTGTTCGATAGTCCAGACTACAGACTTTTATATAGTCCAGACTACAGACTGTTCTATAGTCCACACTATAGATTGTTCTATAAGCCACGTTATAGACTGTTCTATAGACCACACTATAGACTGTTCGATAGTCAACACTATATACAGTTCTATAGTCCACATTACAGACTGTTCTATAGACTACATAGAGTATACACTGTTCTAATGCAGACTCATCTGCCATTCTCGACTCTTATTTCTAACTTGTTTTTAAATTATTTTTAATTCTCAGGAAATAAAACTCTTAATGATTATAATTATAATGATAACTTACACTTTTTACTAAACAGCGAAAAATATACTTAACAATATTTTATTATCTATTA
>NW_023995053.1:0-171280 GCF_015586225.1 Lucilia sericata | reverse complement strand
TATTTTCACAGCTTTAAAACGGCGGTAATTTGAGGTTCCGATATGGTGCAAATAACATTGACAGTTTTCATGCTATGACAGTCATTTATGCATCATTTTAAAGCATTACGATTGCACTTAATATGTATATAATTTTGTAGCATAATGTGTGTTTTTTACAAATTGGTCAATTTGATAGATCGGTAGAATTATTGTTCTATGTTTAATAAAGCAGTAATCTGAGGTTCCGATATGGTTGCAATTAACTTTGGCAGTTTTCGTGCTAGGACAGTCGTTTATGCACCATTTTAAAGCATTAAAATTGCCATTTGTTTTGGTATATAATTTATTGCATAATGTATTTTAAGAAAATGGCCAATTGGATAGATCGGTAGAATTATTTTCCCAGGTTTAAAAAGGCGGTAATTTGAGGTTCCGATATGGTTGTGAATAACTTTGACAGTTTTCATGCTATGACAGTCATTTATGCATCAGTTTAGAGCATTATGATTGCACTTTAATTTGGTATATCATTTGTGGCATAATGTGTTCGTCTAAAAAATGGTCAATTTGATGGATCGGTAGAATTATTGTTCTATGTTTAAAAACGCGGTAATTTGAGGTTCCGATATGGTTGCAAATAATTTTGACAGTTTTCATGCTAGGGCAATAGTTTATGCATCATTTTAAAGCATTACAGTTGCACTTTATTTTGGTGTATAATTTGTGGCATAATGAATTTTTACAAAAGTTGGATAGATCGGTATATTTATTGGTACAGGTTTAAAAATGCGGTAATTCAAGGCTCCGATATGGTTGCAAATAACTTTTATAGTTTTCATGTTATAACAGTCGTTTATATATCTTTTTATTGCATTATAGTTGCCATTTGTTTTGGTATATAATTTATTGCATAATATATTTTTAGAAAATTGCCAATTGGATAGATCGGTAGAATTATTTTCACAGCTTTAAAAAGGCGGTAATTTGAGGTTCCGATATGGTTGCAAATAACATTGACAGTTTTCATGCTATGACAGTCATTTATGCTTCATTTTAAAGCATTATGATTGCACTTTAATATGGTATATAATTTGTAGCATAATGTGTGTTTTTACTAATTGGTGAATTTGATAGATCGGTAGAATTATTGTTCTATGTTTAATAAACGCGGTAATCTGAGGTTCCGATATGGCTGCAATTAACTTTGGCAGTTTTCGTGCTAGGACAGTCGTTTATGCACCATTTTAAAGCATTAAAATTGCCATTTGTTTTGGTATATAATTTATTTCATAATGTATTTTTAGAAAACGGCCAATTGGATAAATCGGTAGAATTATTTTCCCAGGTTTAAAACGCGGTAATTTGAGGTTCCGATATGGTTGTGAATAACTTTGACAGTTTTCATGCTATGACAGTCATTTATGCATCATTTTAAAGCATTATGTTTGCACTTTGTTTTTGTGTATAATTTGTGGCATAATGAATTTTTACAAAAATTGGATAGATCGGTATATTTATTGATACAGGTTTAAAAATGCGGTAATTTAAGGCCCCGATATGGCTGCAAATAACTTTTATAGTTTTCATGTTATAACAGTCGTTTATACATCTTTTTATTGCATTTTAGTTGCCATTTGTTTTGGTATATAATTTATTGCATAATGTATTTTTAGAAGATGGCCAATTGGATAGATCGATAGAATTATTTTCCCAGGTTTAAAAAGGCGGTAATTTGAGGTTCCGATATGGTTGTGAATTACTTTGACAGTTTTCATGCTATGACAGTCATTTATGCATCAGTTTAGAGCATTATGATTGCACTTTAATTTGGTATATCATTGTGGCATTATGTGTTCGTCTAAAAAATGGTCATTTTGATGGATCGGTAGAATTATTGTTCTATGTTTAAAAACGCGGTAATTTGAGGTTCCGATATGGTTGCAAATAACTTTGACAGTTTTCATGCTAGGGCATTAGTTTACACATCATTTTAAAGCATTACAGTTGCACTTTATTTTGGTGTATAATTTGTGGCATAATGAATTTTTACAAAAATTGGATAGATCGGTATATTTATTGGTACAGGTTCAAAAATGCGGTAATTTAAGGCTCCGATATGGTTGCAAATAACTTTTATAGTTTTCATGTTATAACAGTCGTTTATATATCTTTTTTATTGCATTATAGTTGCCATTTGTTTTGGTATATAATTTATTCCATAATATATTTTTCGAAAATGGCCAATTGGATAGATCGGTAGAATTATTTTCACAGCTTTAAAAACGCGGTAATTTGAGGTTCCGATATGGCTGCAAATAACATTGACAGTTTTCACGCTATGACAGTCATTTATGCATCATTTTAAAGCATTACAGTTGCACTTTGTTTTTGTGTATAATTTGTGGCATAATGAATTTTTACAAAAATTCGATAGATCGGTATATTTATTGGTACAGGTTTAAAAATGCGGTAATTCAAGGCTCCGATATGGTTGCAAATAACTTTTATAGTTTTCATGTTATAACAGTCGTTTATATATCTTTTTATTGCATTATAGTTGCCATTTGTTTTGGTATATAATTTATTGCATAATATATTTTTAGAAAATTGCCAATTGGATAGATCGGTAGAATTATTTTCACAGCTTTAAAAAGGCGGTAATTTGAGGTTCCGATATGGTTGCAAATAACATTGACAGTTTTCATGCTATGACAGTCATTTATGCATCATTTTAAAGCATTACGATTGCACTTTAATATGGTATATAATTTGTAGCATAATGTGTGTTTTTACAAATTGGTCAATGTGATAGATCGGTAGAATTATTGTTCTATGTTTAATAAGAGCAGTAATCTGAGGTTCCGATATGGTTGCAATTAACTTTGGCAGTTTTCGTGCTAGGACAGTCGTTTATGCACCATTTTAAAGCATTAAAATTGCCATTTGTTTTGGTATATAATTTATTGCATAATGTATTTTAAGAAAATGGCCAATTGGATAGATCGGTAGAATTATTTGCCCAGGTTTAAAAAAGGCGGTAATTTGAGGTTCCGATATGGTTGTGAATAACTTTGACAGTTTTCATGCTATGACCGTCATTTATGCATCAGTTTAGAGCATTATGATTGCACTTTAATTTGGTATATCATTTGTGGCATAATGTGTTCGTCTAAAAAATGGTCAATTTGATGGATCGGTAGAATTATTGTTCTATGTTTAAAAACGCGGTAATTTGAGGTTCCGATATGGTTGCAAATAACTTTGACAGTTTTCATGCTAGGGCAATAGTTTATGCATCATTTTAAAGCATTACAGTTGCACTTTATTTTAGTGTATAATTTGTGGCATAATGAATTTTTACAAAAGTTGGATAGATCGGTATATTTATTGGTACAGGTTTAAAAATGCGGTAATTCAAGGCTCCGATATGGTTGCAAATAACTTTTATAGTTTTCATGTTATAACAGTCGTTTATATATCTTTTTATTGCATTATAGTTGCCATTTGTTTTGGTATATAATTTATTGCATAATATATTTTTAGAAAATTGCCAATTGGATAGATCGGTAGAATTATTTTCACAGCTTTAAAAAGGCGGTAATTTGAGGTTCCGATATGGTTGCAAATAACATTGACAGTTTTCATGCTATGACAGTCATTTATGCTTCATTTTAAAGCATTATGATTGCACTTTAATATGGTATATAATTTGTAGCATAATGTGTGTTTTTACTAATTGGTGAATTTAATAGATCGGTAGAATTATTGTTCTATGTTTAATAAATGCGGTAATCTGAGGTTCCGATATGGCTGCAATTAACTTTGGCAGTTTTCGTGCTAGGACAGTCGTTTATGCACCATTTTAAGGCATTAAAATTGCCATTTGTTTTGGTATATAATTTATTGCATAATGTATTTTAAGAAAATGGCCAATTGGATAGATCGGTAGAATTATTTTCCCAGGTTTAAAAAGGCGGTAATTTAAGGTTCCGATATGGTTGTGAATAACTTTGACAGTTTTCATGCTATGACAGTCATTTATGCATCATTTTAAAGCATTATGTTTGCACTTTGTTTTGTGTATAATTTGTGGCATAATGAATTTTTACAAAAATTGGATAGATCGGTATATTTATTGATACAGGTTTAAAAATGCGGCAATTTAAGGCCCCGATATGGCTGCAAATTACTTTTATAGTTTTCATGTTATAACAGTCGTTTATACATCTTTTTATTGCATTTTAGTTGCCATTTGTTTTGGTATATAATTTATAGCATAATGTATTTTAGAAGATGGCCAATTGGATAGATCGATAGAATTATTTTCCCAGGTTTAAAAAGGCGGTAATTTGAGGTTCCGATATGGTTGTGAATTACTTTGACAGTTTTCATGCTATGACAGTCATTTATGCATCAGTTTAGAGCATTATGATTGCACTTTAATTTGGTATATCATTTGTGGCATAATGTGTTCGTCTAAAAAATGGTCAATTTGATGGATCGGTAGAATTATTGTTCTATGTTTAAAAACGCGGTAATTTGAGGTTCCGATATGGTTGCAAATAACTTTGACAGTTTTCATGCTAGGGCATTAGTTTACGCATCATTTTAAAGCATTACAGTTGCACTTTATTTTGGTGTATAATTTGTGGCATAATGAATTTTTACAAAAATTGGATAGATCGGTATATTTATTGGCACAGGTTCAAAAATGCGGTAATTTAAGGCTCCGATATGGTTGCAAATAACTTTTATAGTTTTCATGTTATAACAGTCGTTTATATATCTTTTTATTGCATTATAGTTGCCATTTGTTTTGGTATATAATTTATTGCATAATATATTTTTAGAAAATTGCCAATTGGATAGATCGGTAGAATTATTTTCACAGCTTTAAAAAGGCGGTAATTTGAGGTTCCGATATGGTTGCAAATAACATTGACAGTTTTCACGCTATGACAGTCATTTATGCATCATTTTAAAGCATTACAGTTGCACTTTGTTTTTGTGTATAATTTGTGGCATAATGAATTTTTACAAAAATTCGATAGATCGGTATATTTATTGGTACAGGTTTAAAAATGCGGTAATTCAAGGCTCCGATATGGTTGCAAATAACTTTTATAGTTTTCATGTTATAACAGTCGTTTATATATCTTTTTATTGCATTATAGTTGCCATTTGTTTTGGTATATAATTTATTGCATAATATATTTTTAGAAAATTGCCAATTGGATAGATCGGTAGAATTATTTTCACAGCTTTAAAAAGGCGGTAATTTGAGGTTCCGATATGGTTGCAAATAACATTGACAGTTTTCATGCTATGACAGTCATTTATGCTTCATTTTAAAGCATTATGATTGCACTTTAATATGGTATATAATTTGTAGCATAATGTGTGTTTTTACTAATTAGTGAATTTGATAGATCGGTAGAATTATTGTTCTATGTTTAATAAACGCGGTAATCTGAGGTTCCGATATGGCTGCAATTAACTTTGGCAGTTTTCGTGCTAGGACAGTCGTTTATGCACCATTTTAAAGCATTAAAATTGCCATTTGTTTTGGTATATAATTTATTGCATAATGTATTTTTAGAAAACGGCCAATTGGATAGATCGGTAGAATTATTTTCCCAGGTTTAAAAACGCGGTAATTTGAGGTTCCGATATGGTTGTGAATAACTTTGACAGTTTTCGTGCTATGACAGTCATTTATGCATCATTTTAAAGCATTACAGTTGCACTTTGTTTTTGTGTATAATTTGTGGCATAATGAATTTTTACAAAAATTCGATAGATCGGTATATTTATTGGTACAGGTTTAAAAATGCGGTAATTTAAGGCCCCGGTATGGTTGCAAATAACTTTTATAGTTTTCATGTTATAACAGTCGTTTATACATCTTTTTATTGCATTTTAGTTGCCATTTGTTTTGGTATATAATTTATTGCTTAATGTATTTTTAGAAGATGGCCAATTGGATAGATCGATAGAATTATTTTCCCAGGTTTAAAAAGGCGGTAATTTGAGGTTCCGATATGGTTGTGAATTACTTTGACAGTTTTCATGCTATGACAGTCATTTATGCATCAGTTTAGAGCATTATGATTGCACTTTAATTTGGTATATCATTTGTGGCATAATGTGTTCGTCTAAAAAATGGTCAATTTGATGGATCGGTAGAATTATTGTTCTATGTTTAAAAACGCGGTAATTTGAGGTTCCGATATGGCTGCAAATAACTTTGACAGTTTTCATGCTAGGGCATTAGTTTACGCATCATTTTAAAGCATTACAGTTGCACTTTATTTTGGTGTATAATTTGTGGCATAATGAATTTTTACAAAAATTGGATAGATCGGTATACTTATTGGTACAGGTTCAAAAATGCGGTAATTTAAGGCTCCGATATGGTTGCAAATAACTTTTATAGTTTTCATGTTATAACAGTCGTTTATATATCTTTTTATTGCATTATAGTTGCCATTTGCTTTGGTGTATAATTTATTCCATAATATATTTTTGGAAAATGGCCAATTGGATAGATCGGTAGAATTATTTTCACAGCTTTAAAAACGCGGTAGTTTGAGGTTCCGATATGGCTGCAAATAACATTGACAGTTTTCACGCTATGACAGTCATTTATGCATCATTTTAAAGCATTATGATTGCACTTTAATATGGTATATAATTTGTAGCATAATGTGTGTTTTTACAAATTGGTCAATTTGATAGATCGGTAGAATTATTGTTCTATGTTTAATAAAAGCAGTAATCTGAGGTTCCGATATGGTTGCAATTAACTTTGGCAGTTTTCGTGCTAGGACAGTCGTTTATGCACCATTTTAAAGCATTAAAATTGCCATTTGTTTTGGTATATAATTTATTGCATAATGTATTTTAAGAAAATGGCCAATTGGATAGATCGGTAGAATTATTTTCCCAGGTTTAAAAAGGCGGTAATTTGAGGTTCCGATATGGTTGTGAATAACTTTGACAGTTTTCATGCTATGACAGTCATTTATGCATCAGTTTAGAGCAGTGTTTACTTTTACTAATATATTAGTCAGCATTTGCCGCAAAATACACATTTTTATCACTCGTCATACTAAAAATATTTAAACTTTTTCAGATTTAAATAGCATTGCTACTAAATATTGCCGTTCTGTTTTTATGTTTAACTAGAAAAATTGCGACGTTACACTGCAATCTCTAGCAGCACGAATGAACAGTATTAATCTCTTGTTTGTTGTACAAGAAAAAAATATATTTTTGTGCTATAGCAGCGCACACTCAAATCTGTTAAACTAATATGGCTAGTATTGATGATATTTTTATTTGCGCTGAGTTTTTTCTAGTAGCAATTAAATTTTGTTTTGCAACTGCTTGCTGCAAATTTATTTATTGTTTTTTTATATTTTATTTTATGAATAAACAGTTATACCAGTGTTACCACAATCTCTAATTAAGGATAATTATTTTTCGCAACATAAAAAATAGTTTGTAAAATATACATAGTGGCACCTCCCTAGTGTTTATAAACCGGTTAACCGGTTAACCGAAGAACCGGTTTTTATTGCATATTTCGGTTTTTCGCAAACCGGTTTTTTTTAAAACATTGGTTTTCGGTTAACCGGGTTATCCGGTTTTTAAGTCTCGGTTAACCGATTTCAAAAAAATCTAATTTTTAGTACAAAATTGTATGTTTTCTTTGATTTTTTATTGTGATTTTTAAAAATTTTGGATAGTTGAGATTGTTAAACAAATGTTAGGAAATGTTAAACATATACTATGCATATAAAATGGAGATTTACAAATTCAGACAAAAAAATAATAAAAAATTAAGTATTTAAACAAATTCCAACCATTATATGAAGAAAT
Source organism: Lucilia sericata (assembly GCF_015586225.1). NCBI lineage: Eukaryota > Metazoa > Arthropoda > Insecta > Diptera > Calliphoridae > Lucilia > Lucilia sericata. The sequence continues at coordinate 163,414 of NW_023995053.1, read as the reverse complement.
TTGTTACTTATTAAGACGAATAAATAACGTTGATTATAAAATGCACTTCCTTGTTTACTGCGTGAGTATAACAAAAATCGAGAAGTTTGTCAAACGTTCTCAAAACGGATTTTATTTATCGAAACATAAGGGTAATTGTCGCTGTCCGAGAATTTATGCTGCTGGGGTTTTTCACAAACTGTAATGGCGCTTAGGTTGATTATCAGGAAGTAAGTACTGACACCTGTGTGTCATTCACAGTAATTTGAACAACCACAGGCGTAGTGAGCGGAGGGTGGTCACAATTAAAGCAGTGGCTCAATGTCTATGTCGAGACAGTCGTCGTCTACTTCCGTTCCCGATGAATCGTCTCGAGCCTGAACACTATTTATACTAGTGTTGGACATAAAATTTTTTATTGATATAGATGCATTATATATTCAAAGGTCAATTTATTCCTCCTATGGCAACTTCCATATACCTGACGAATCAATAATAACTTCAGATCTGTATAAGTTTGCTTTCTTATGATATATTAATGTACATATTTATACTAAAAAGTGCAAATATCTTATTAAGTAATTCATAATATTTCGCAAAATGAAATTTTTCAACTAAATATTATAATATTTTAAAGATTTCCAAACATTTTTGGTTAACCGGTTTAACCGGTTTTTTTGTACTCGGTTAACCGACAAACCGGTTTTTTAGAAATGGTCAATTTTCGGTTAACCGAAAAACCGGTTTTTCCAAAAGTCGGTTTTTTATAAACACTACACCTCCCATATGAATTAAATACAGAAATCGTTTTTCTCGGAAACTATTAGAGTCAGAATCTTCTAATTTTGACGAAAAACTTTAACTGCATTATGAACATTGGGAAAAAATGGGCAGACTTTTATTAGGGGGCTTAGAACCTCCATGTGAATTAAATAAATATGTATATGTTATTGAAAATATGGCTACCCCATAAAACACAACTCAAATTAAAAGCGTTCTTTAGATGTTTTTATTATTTTGTTCTAATGAATAAACATTTTTGAGCAATGTAGTTGTAAGATAATATGCTTATACTTATAACAATTTTATAACCCAATAATAGTTTTAAATATTTTTTGTTGTAGAAATTAATAAATTTATAATCACCTTGTACAAAACAGGGTGAACACACATAATTAAAATATTTTTCGTTGAATTCTAATGAGCTTACTTTACAAATTATTCAAATCACACTTTTAAAATGTGGAAGATTTTTATATTTTTTTTTTTTTTTTTTGAAGAAATGTAGTTGTTTAGGTCTAATATGAAAGATTATTCTTATTTTGTATTTGTATTAAAAGTGCATCTAATACAATGCTACCAACTGTACTGGAAAGTGTACTTTTGGTGGTTGTTTTTTTGGCACTCTCACAATTGATCTCATTGTTATTATCTCTTTCTATTGAATTCGCTTAGCTATTATTCTTATTATTTATTGCTTATTGCATTTCTTATAAGAAATAAATAGTTCAGTAATTAAGCAGCAGTAAAAGTAATAACTGGCCACTCGCATAATTGAAAAATAAAACATTATTGTTAATTTTTATAACCCGACAAATTTTGTACTCACTTCTTTTCGGTAAGCAGTAAATTTTATAGAAATATTTGTCCCCGCAAACCCCCTCAGCATAAACATTGTGTGGTCCTTCGAACCGGATAAAAACCTATAAACTACAAATATTTCTTAAATAATTGTGCTTAAGAAGTCCCCGATTAAAAAAAAAAAATCCCGAAGTGCTATATGTGGTGTTATTACTACTGCAAAGTCATAATAAAAAGGAGCTCAACGTCTCATCTATAATAAGTGTCACCTCATCATTTCAGCTTTACTAATATAATATCAACATCTCATTTGGATTAAACAAAACTCGTTCACAGCAAGTCTTATAAAAAGGGTAATCTATTGCAAAACTAAACTTGAAGGTATTGTAACAATTTAAAAATTTTAATTTACATACTTTATAAAAAAATAATAATAAAACAACAATAATATCTACCTACCACTTTATATAAAAACCGTTACGATTTTTATGAACACCAAATTTCCCTTGCTAATAACAACGAAATCCACTTGTTCAAAAATATTTATTTGTATAACAATATCACAAGATCTACAAAAATTTTAACATTATTGGTAACAGTATTGTTTATCTTCTACTAAAGAGAACATTCTATAGCCATAATATACAACTTAAATTACATCTACTCAATTATAACAGTGGTAATAACAGCCTTGTGTATTAAGAGAATTATCAATAAGTACAACAGATATTTGTCCGAATTATTTTCTCACAATTCCATAATCAATTTTAACAGTTCAATTTAATTGTAATACACCCAAAAAAATATCCGCTTTTTTTAAATATATATATAATAAAAATATATGAACAAAATATCTTTTATCCATTTAACAAATAAATTCTGGTTATTAAATTACCTTATAGATTTTGTGTATTTTAATTGATTTTAAACAAATTTTATCGTTCTTTTATTATTTTTTCTTCAAAAATAATAAAAAGGAATTAAAGCAACTATATTTATTTTTGGAAATAATTTTAAGTAATTTAGATTAAATTACTATTAAATATATTTCTAAATAATTAATTATTATTAAATATTCTCCAAAGAATTAAATTCTATACACAAACTTGGAATAAATAAAGTTAAAGAAAATAAATCTTTTTGGTGTAAACTATTTTTTGTGAATTTTTCGTTTAGCCCTTTGAAGCAATTTTTAAAACACGCTCTTAATATGTCTTTATTGGACAATTTTATAAAAACTTCCGACCAAGTGGTAGAGTTTGAAGCATTCTTCTCAGGTATACCAGCTGTTAACCATAGCATACACACTTTAGAAATACACAAAGATGAGATTCTCCGTCACTGGGATGAATTTAGAAGGGCTTATGACGAAATTTTAGTTAATTATAAAACTCTTGGCAAAGAAGTAAAAGTGGAAACATTGAAAGAACGATTTTATAAAACATTTGATTCTCATGTGAGAGCTTTATCAAAGGCCAACGAAATCTTAGATTCCCTTCGTATTAAGGATGTTTCTTCTGACACTTCCCCTCCCTCTTCGAGTGATTCCAAACCCTGCATTTCTCTCCCCCCGTGTGATACACAAACTTTTTATGGAGATTACGTCTCCTGGCCATCGTTTCGTGACATGTTCACGGCTCTATACATAAACAATAAACAACTATCCCCCGTTGAGAAACTGTTTCATTTATTAAAGAAAACTGAAGGTGAACCTCATGACATCTTAAAAAACTGCCCCTTAACTAACGATGGTTTTGAGATAGCATGGGGAAATCTAGTAGATCGCTATGAGAATACCCGAGTACTTGTTCACACTCAATTAAAGGCACTATTCAATTTGTTAAATAACCCCATATATAGAGAATCTGGACCTAGTATTAAACAGCTCCAAAGATCTATTAACGACTGCAGAAAAAACCTTGCACTTTTGAAGATTGACACTAGCAACTGGGATGTTATTTTTGTTTTTATTTGCGCGAAGTGCCTTCCTGACATTAGTCTACATTTGTGGCAGCAACACTTAGGAAATACCAAAGAGTTGCCATTGTGGAAAGAAATGGATAGTTTTCTGACCTGTAGGTATCAATCTCTTGAAGGTTTTGCTGACATTCGTACAACTTCGGTCGATTCTCAAAATTTCTCAAGGAAAGGTAATTTCAAGAAACATAATTCTAATCAACCAAAAAAGATAAATACATTTCAAACCAAGGTGTCTAATGATAAGACCAAAAAGTGTTCCCTTTGTAATGAGTTTCATCCCTTACGTCTTTGTCCCGTTTTCCTATCCATGTCTATTGAAGACCGTTATTCGGTGGCCAAAAAGCAAAAACGGTGCACTAACTGTTTGGGCACATCTCATGACTACAAAGCATGTAAAAGTGAATATACTTGTTCGCTCTGTAAACGAAAACATCACTCTCTTTTACATCGCTCTCAAAACCCGACTGTTTCTAATCAAACAAGCACTAGGCAACCCACTAATTCCTCAATAAATACCATCCATGAATCAGCTCAACCACAACCGGTTAACAACCTCGACGAGTATGCTACAACTTCAGCTGCAACCAGGTCGCAGCAATCATACTCCACACAACTACAGTCCACTACACATAATTCTATTGTTCTTGGTACAGCCTTAGTAGACATTTGCGTAGGAAACGTACGCCGTACAGTTAGAGCCCTTATTGACTCAGCTTCAGAAGCAACATTCATTTCAAAGAAGCTCCAATCTACATTACTACTTCCCACAAAATCGTCCCATACTAATATAACAGGTTTAAGCGGTTCTTTAACCGCCACGGCAACCCAAATTTGTCCCATACGAATAAGTTCACCGGTAGAAAAACTTTTCGAAACAACAGCTGACGCTTATGTCATCAATAAACTAACTGGAGATCTGCCTTATTACGAAATGTCTTCTCTTATGAGCTTGAAATTCTCAGATCTCCCTTTGGCCGATAACTATTCTTCCAAAACTTCAAAAGTTGAACTTTTGCTAGGTTGTGACATTTACCCTAAAATTATAAGAGATGGCGTTCGTTGGGATCATCAAAGATCTCTTGTTGCTCAACGTACCATTTTCGGATGGATAATTACAGGCAGGTTACAATCCCCTAATTCTACGCTGAACTCTGTGTCGTCTTTTATTAATACTTTGGACCTAAATAAAGAAATAACCAAATTTTGGGAACTTGAAGAGGTGCCACAAGTAAGAACTATGTCAAACGATGACCTTTTCTGCGAAAATTTATACAAATCCACAACCTATAGAGACAATTCTGGACGATTCGTCGTATATCTTCCTTTTAAATCAGACTTTCCTAATGATCTACACCTCGGTCATTCTCGTAATTCAGCGTTAGCTCAGTTTATTAGAAATGAGACTAGACTTCTAAGAAATCCCCAATATAAAACCGATTACGACCAAGTAATCGAAGAATATTCGATTCTAGGTCATATGATCAAAATATCAAATGATAATGATACCCCTAACTCATCATACTATTTACCTCATCACTCTGTCCTTAAACCCGAAAGCACAACCACCAAACTTCGTGTTGTGTTCAATGCCTCTAGTGCTACTTCAACTGGATTGAGTCTAAATGATGTTATACTTCCTGGACCAGTTCTACAACAAGATTTAACTGTGCTTATTACTCGTTGGCGTCTGTTCAAGTACGTTTTCAATGCGGATATTGAAAAAATGTACAGACAGATTCTAGTTAACCCCCGACATACCCCGTTTCAAAGGATTATTTTCCGAAATTCACCCGATAAAGAAATCGAAGATTTTGAATTACAAACTGTAACATTTGGTGTAAATTGCGCCCCATACCTTGCGATAAGAACTTTGCTAGAACTTTCCGAACAATGTAAAAATGATTACCCCGAAGTTTCTAACATCTTAAATAATCATATGTACGTAGATGATGTCCTAGCTGGTTCCCATGAATTATCCCTGGCACTCAGATCAAGAGATGAACTTATAAAAGTCTTAGATTCTGCTAAATTTTCTCTTCGCAAATGGATTTCTAATGAGAATTCACTTTTAGTCGGACTGAAACCCGAACATCTCTTATCGTCTGATATATTAAAGTTAGAAGACACAACTACCACTAAAACCCTAGGTCTTCGATGGAACGCAGGTCTTGATTTCTTCTATTTTAATCCCATAAAACAACCATCTCGTGAAAATATTACAAAGCGAACGGTCCTGTCTGATATTGCGAAATTGTTTGACCCAGCCGGATGGTTAGCACCAAAAATTATCATTGCCAAAATGATTATGCAACAGATTTGGAAGGATCAAATTGATTGGGACGAAAACCTAAAACCTGAAACCTTAAATAGTTGGCTTTCATTCTTAGACGATTACCCCAATATAGAACAAATAAAAATTCCCCGCTTTGTTGGTTATACTCCCTCATGCACCATTGAATTCCACGGCTTTTGTGACGCCTCAGAGAAGGCATATGCTGCAACTTTATACATTCGTACCATAAACGAAAACAACCATATATCTTCTCATTTACTTCTATCTAAAACTAAAGTTGCACCAGTCAAATTTCTTACACTTCCCCGAAAAGAGCTGTGTGGTGCAGAATTGTTATCTAAATTGGTATCGTCTTTTCTGTCCCAAGTTACGTTTAATAGTTTTGAATTGCATTGTTGGACAGACTCAACAATTGTCTTAGCATGGCTACAAAAACACCCTACGCATTGGAACACTTTTGTCGCGAATAGAGTCACATCAATAATCGATAAGGTTGGAAACGATAAATGGCGTCATGTTTGTTCTCAAGACAATCCAGCAGACCTTGGAACACGTGGTCTCAATGCCAGCGAACTGGTTACCAATGATCTGTGGTGGTATGGACCACCATGGCTGAGACTTCCTAATTCCGAATGGCCTTCAATATCACCAATTATAGACACTATAGAGGAAATAAAACCTATAAGATCCCATTTAAATCAACTATCAGAAGATATTCTTAGTCGTTTTTCTGATCTCGCAAGGGCTATGCGCGTAATCTCGTATATATATCGTTTTTATAAGGCAACTCATCCTCGTTTCAAAAATAACTTCAACTGTCCAACTTTAACTCTACAACAATCGGAAATAAAGTACATAAAAACACGTTTAGTGATCTGTTGTCAAATGCTATATTTCCCGGAGTATATATTGCTGTCTCTTAATCAAGAAATCCCCAGAAAAAGTCCCTTACTCACATTAAATCCATTTATAGATTCTAATGGTATAATGAGAATAAATGGAAGACTCGCACAATGTCCAATTCTATCGTATGAAGAGCGTTTTCCAAAGATTTTGCCTTATTCAGCTAGATTTACCCGTCTCTATCTTGAACTTCTACATAAATTTACTATTCATGGTGCCAATTCTTTATTAACTAGATTAGTGCGAATAGAATTTTGGGTGCCAAAACTTAAAAATTTAGTCAAGACTACATTTTTAACTGTAAACAATGTGTTATGTACAAGCATAAACAAAGTCAGCAGCTAATGGCTTCACTTCCCCCTGAAAGAACTTTTCTCTCGCGTCCCTTTACAAATACAGGCCTTGACTTTGCAGGACCATTCAATATAAAATCTTATGTAGGTCGAGGATGCAAAGTGACTAAAGGATATGTTCTAGTATTTGTGTGTTTCGCCACAAAGGCAATTCATCTGGAGGTCACAAGCGAAATATCAACCCCAGCATTTTTAGCCGCATTTTCCCGTTTCTTTTCCAGACGTGGTACCCCAAAAGCTCTTTATTCCGACAATGGAACAGCATTTGTTGGCGCTTCCAACATATTTAATAAGAACCAAATCCATTTATTGTCACAAATACGTAATAATCTACTGGCTCAGCATTCTTTTCAAACTATAGATTGGCATTTCATCCCTCCAGGTGCTCCTCATATGGGTGGCCTTTGGGAGGCAGGAGTAAAAAGTTTTAAATTACATCTTAAGAAAATAACACACGTACAAAGCTTTACCTTCGAAGAATTTACCACTATGATCACAAGAATAGAATCTTGTCTCAATTCAAGACCACTATGCCCAATGAGTGAAAACCCAAATGATCTTTGTGCTCTTACGCCCGGACATTTTCTCATTGGTGCCCCTCTTCTTTCACCCCCTGAACCAGATTTGTCTAATCAATCTCTTAGCTATGTTAATAGATGGCAAAAACTTAACGTCTTACACCATCATTTCGCTTGCAGATGGAAAGAAGAATATTTGAAAGAAATGCATAAACGCATCAAGTGGAAATATCCTCAAAAAAACTTTTCAATAGGTGATCTTGTTGTTATTAAAAAAGATAAACTCCCTCCCAATGAATGGCGACTTGGTCGTATAGAAAAGGTTTTTCCTGGACATGACAACAACATTAGAGTGGCGGAAATACGTACTTCCTCAGGCATATTGACCAGACCAATAACTAAATTAGTTCTACTCCCAACACATTCTGATCAATCAAACTAATAATTCTCTCTTTCACAGCATAATGTCTCCCCACCATCGCCGAAACAGAAACTTGTCAACCGTTGAAATAAATCAAAGATCCCGAAATAGTTTACTACATCGCAATTATCAGCCTGATTGCAAATTATGCAAACGTGATCATCCATTACGAACATGCCGCAAATTTATGAATATGTCCATTACAGCTAGATTGAGGGTTGTCGAAAGGTTTAAGTACTGCAAGAATTGTCTGGCTCATAGCCATTGTCTATCTAGATGCCGCAGCTCTGAAAGGTGCCGAAGATGTAATAGACAACATCATACGCTTCTACATTCGAGAACAGTGACTCGTGAGGTGAATGCAAATCCCGCTGTAAACTTGTTTAATTCGGATATATTGAGGCCATCTGTAATTATAAGGGTCAAATTAGGCGATGTCTGGGGTAACATTCGTTGTATTCTTAACCCATCTAGTGAAACAACGAAAATAGCTGAATTTCTGCCAAAACGATACCATCTGCCAATTGAAAGATCTGGTTTAAGGCAAATGTGCAAGCTAACATTTAAACCGCATTTTGTAGATGGGCCTATGTATGTGGTCAACGCCATCGTAACCAATGAATTGCCCCAACCTTTACGAGAACAAAACCTTGATGAAAAAGTAGCGGACCAATACAAAAGCCTCCACCTAGCAGATCCTGATTTTTTCAAAGCTTGTGATATTAACATCATTCTTGGTGCAGACGTATACCCTCACGTAATAAAGTCAACAATTCATCCCCCAACACTCACAACTCCTATGGCTCAAGACACCATGCTAGGATGGATATTAATTGGAAAAATTCGTATATAACAAGTTTTTTAAAAAAACTTATTAATTTCAAATTATATTAAAATTTGTGAAATAACGTTTTGAATTGTACATCCTTGAATTAGAAACAAAAATATTTTTTTTATAATTATCTAATATATACCGAATATTGTATCTTTATGAATATCGTATATTCCTAATTACAAATCCATGCATCTTTATTCGTTGTATAATATCTATAATGAATTTCTATAAAAATTTGCAAAAAATTCCATTTCGCCCTGAGTTAAATCTGTATTTTTTAATCTAGAAACTATCTCTTATACCAACTCTAACCTTTCCAGCCGACCCCTTTGTGTGTTGCGTTAACGCAAGGGGGCCGGGATGTTTAGGTCTAATATGAAAGATTATTCTTATTTTGTATTTGTATTAAAAGTGCATCTAATACAATGCTACCAACTGTACTGGAAAGTGTACTTTTGGTGGTTGTTTTTTTGGCACTCTCACAATTGATCTCATTGTTATTATCTCTTTCTATTGAATTCGCTTAGCTATTATTCTTATTATTTATTGCTTATTGCATTTCTTATAAGAATAAATAGTTTCAGTAATTAGCGCAGTTAAAGTAATAACTTCCACTCGCATAATTGAAAAATAAAACATTATTGTTAATTTTTATAACCCGACAAATTTTGTACTCACTTCTTTCGGTAAGCAGTAAATTTTATAGAAATATTTGTCCCCCGCAAACCCCCTCAGCATAAACAGTAGTTAATATTATTTTGTAATACATTAAGGAAAAAAAACAAACAAATATCAAGGTAGATTTTCGTATTTTCATGTATTATTTACATATTTAAAATTATGTGTCATCATACAGAATATAGTCGATATCACGAGATATTATAAATATATTTATAATTACATAGTGTCAATATCAGACATACAGACTATATATACAGAACATACATACATACAGAATACATACGAGAACATACAACACATACACATACATATACAGACATACATACATCTACATACATACATACATACATACATACATACATACAACATACAACATACATACATACATACATACATTACATACATCATACATACATACATACATACATACATACATACATACATATACATACATACATACATACATACATACATACATACATACATACATACATACATCATACATACATACATACATACTACATACATACATACATACATACATACAACATACATACATACTACTACATACATACATACATACATACATACATACATACATACATACATACATACATACATACATACATACATACATACATACATACATACATACATACATACATACATACATACATACATACATACATACATACATACATACATACATACATACATACATACATACATACATACATACATACTACATACATACATACATACATACATACATACATACATACATACATACATACATACATACATACATACATACATACATACATACATACATACATACATACATACATACATACATACATACATACATACATACATACATACATACATACATACATACATACATACATACATACATACATACATACATACATACATACATACATACATACATCAGACATACTCCATACATAATACATACATACATACATACATACATACATACATACATACAGATACATACACATACTACCCCTAATACATACATACAAATAAATAAAAAAACATACATACATACATACATACACATACATACATAAAACATACTACATACATACATACATAATACAACATACATACATACAGTACATACATACATAACATCAGTAATACATACTACTACATCCTTAAACTCATACATACATCCAGTACTCCATACAATAATGTACATACATACTGCGTACAAATGTGAATGTAAACCGAATTTAACTCATGAAATGTCATAAACTGTCAGTGTATTACATACATACCTACATATGTTTATTTACAATTGCAGCATCAATATTGCCAAAAAATAATAAATAAAACTACAACTGGCAGTAGCAAAACCAAAATAAAGTTACATTGCTGCTAGGAAAAACTAAACGCAAACAAAAATAACATAAATACTCGCCATATTAGTTTAACAAATTTGAGTGTGCGCTGCTAAAGCACAAAAATATATTTGTGATGGCCTGCAATTATGTCTGCCTGCTACTAGAAATTGCAAACACGAGTTGCAATTTTTATATTAATACGAATATATATGACTGCAATTTTTAGTAGCAAAGTGATACAAAAATGATAAAGTTTCATATTTATTTTATAGTCATATACAAGAGAGGTGGTGCTAGTGCTGCATATTTAAACGCTGGTTTAGAGCATTATGATTGCACTTTAATTTGGTATATCATTTGTGGCACAATGTGTTCGTCTAAAAAATGGTCAATTTGAAGGATCGGTAGAATTATTGTTCTATGTTTAAAAACGCGGTAATTTGAGGTTCCGATATGGTTGCAAATAACTTTGAAAGTTTTCATGCTAGGGCAATAGTTTATGCATCATTTTAAAGCATTACAGTTGCACTTTATTTTGGTGTATAATTTGTGGCATAATGAATTCTTACAAAAGTTGGATAGATCGGTATATTTATTGGTACAGGTTTAAAACTGCGGTAATTCAAGGCTCCGATATGGTTGCAAATAACTTTTATAGTTTTCATGTTATAACAGTCGTTTATATATCTTTTTATTGCATTATAGTTGCCATTTGTTTCGGTATATAATTTATTGCATAATATATTTTTAGAAAATTGCCAATTGGATAGATCGGTAGAATTATTTTCACAGCTTTAAAAAGGCGGTAATTGGAGGTTCCGATATGGTTGCAAATAACATTGACAGTTTTCATGCTATGACAGTCATTTATGCATCATTTTAAAGCATTATGATTGCACTTTAATATGGTATATAATTTGTAGCATAATGTGTGTTTTTACAAATTGGTCAATTTGATAGATCGGTAGAATTATTGTTCTATGTTTAATAAAAGCAGTAATCTGAGGTTCCGATATGGTTGCAATTAACTTTGGCAGTTTTCGTGCTAGGACAGTCGTTTATGCACCATTTTAAAGCATTAAAATTGCCATTTGTTTTGGTATATTATTTATTGCATAATGTATTTTAAGAAAATGGCCAATTGGATAGATCGATAGAATTATTTTCCCAGGTTTAAAAAGGCGGTAATTTGAGGTTCCGATATGGTTGTGAATTACTTTGACAGTTTTCATGCTATGACAGTCATTTATGCATCAGTTTAGAGCATTATGATTGCACTCTAATTTGGTATATCATTTGTGGCATAATGTGTTCGTCTAAAAAATGGTCAATTTGATGGATCGGTAGAATTATTGTTCTATGTTTAAAAACGCGGTAATTTGAGGTTCCGATATGGTTGCAAATAACTTTGACAGTTTTCATGCTACGGCATTAGTTTACACATCATTTTAAAGCATTACAGTTGCACTTTATTTTGGTGTCTAATTTGTGGCATAATGAATTTTTACAAAAATTGGATAGATCGGTATATTTATTGGTACAGGTTCAAAAATGCGGTAATTTAAGGCTCCGATATGGTTGCAAATAACTTTTATAGTTTTCATGTTATAACAGTCGTTTATATATCTTTTTATTGCATTATAGTTGCCATTTGCTTTGGTATATAATTTATTGCATAATATATTTTTAGAAAATTGCCAATTGGATAGATCGGTAGAATTATTTTCACAGCTTTAAAAAGGCGGTAATTTGAGGTTCCGATATGGTTGCAAATAACATTGACAGTTTTCATGCTATGACAGTCATTTATGCTTCATTTTAAAGCATTATGATTGCACTTTAATATGGTATATAATTTGTAGCATAATGTGTGTTTTTACTAATTGGTGAATTTGATAGATCGGTAGAGTTATTGTTCTATGTTTAATAAACGCGGTAATCTGAGGTTCCGATATGGCTGCAATTAACTTTGGCAGTTTCGTGCTAGGACAGTCGTTTATGCAGCATTTTAAAGCATTAAAATTGCCATTTGTTTTGGTATATAATTTATTGCATAATGTATTTTTAGAAAACGGCCAATTGGATAAATCGGTAGAATTATTTTCCCAGGTTTAAAAACGCGGTAATTTGAGGTTCCGATATGGTTGTGAATAACTTTGACAGTTTTCATGCTATGACAGTCATTTATGCATCATTTTAAAGCATTACAGTTGCACTTTGTTTTTGTGTATAATTTGTGGCATAATGAATTTTTACAAAAATTGTATAGATCGGTAAATTTATTGGTACAGGTTTAAAAATGCGGTAATTTAAGGCCCCGATATGGTTGCAAATAACTTTTATAGTTTTCATGTTATAACAGTCGTTTATACATCTTTTTATTGCATTTTAGTTGCCATTTGTTTTGGTATATTATTTATTGCATAATGTATTTTTAGAAAATGGCCAATTGGATAGATCGGTAGAATTATTTTCCCAGGTTTAAAAAGGCGGTAATTTGAGGTTCCGATATGGTTGTGAATTACTTTGACAGTTTTCATGCTATGACAGTCATTTATGCATCAGCTTATAATTTATATATATATATATAATTTATTGCATAATGTATTTTTAGAAGATGGCCAATTGGATAGATCGATAGAATTATTTTCCCAGGTTTAAAAAGGCGGTAATTTGAGGTTCTGATATGGTTGTGAATTACTTTGACGGTTTTCATGCTATGACAGTCATTTATGCATCAGTTTAGAGCATTATGATTGCACTTTAATTTGGTATATCATTTGTGGCATAATGTGTTCGTCTAAAAAATGGTCAATTTGATGGATCGGTAGAATTATTGTTCTATGTTTAAAAACGCGGTAATTTGAGGTTCCGATATGGTTGCAAATAACTTTGACAGTTTTCATGCTACGGCATTAGTTTACGCATCATTTTAAAGCATTACAGTTGCACTTTATTTTGGTGTATAATTTGTGGCATAATGAATTTTTACAAAAATTGGATAGATCGGTATATTTATTGGTACAGGTTCAAAAATGCGGTAATTTAAGGCTCCGATATGGTTGCAAATAACTTTTATAGTTTTCATGTTATAACAGTCGTTTATATATCTTTTTATTGCATTATAGTTGCCATTTGCTTTGGTATATAATTTATTCCATAATATATTTTTGGAAAATGGCCAATTAGATAGATCGGTAGAACTATTTTCACAGCTTTAAAAACGCGGTAGTTTGGTTCCGATATGGCTGCAAATAACATTGACAGTTTTCACGCTATGACAGTCATTTATGCATCATTTTAAAGCATTATGATTGCACTTTAATATGGTATATCATTTGTAGCATAAGTGTATTTTTACAAATTGGTCAATTTGATAGATCGGTAGAATTATTGTTCTATGTTTAATAAACGCAGTAATCTCAGGTTCCGATATGGTTGCAATTAACTTTGGCAGTTTACGTGCTAGGACAGTCGTTTATGCACCATTTTAAAACATTAAAATTACCATTTGTTTTGGTATATAATTTATTGCATAATGTATTTTTAGAAAATGGCCAATTGGATAGACCGGTAGAATTATTTTCCCAGGTTTAAAAAGGCGGTAATTTGAGGTTCCGATATGGTTGTGAATAACTTTTACAATTTTCATGCTATGACAGTCATTTATGCATCAGTTTAGAGCATTATGATTGCACTTTAATTTGGTATATCATTTGTGGCATAATGTGTTCGTCTTAAAAATGGTCAATTTGATAGATCGGTAGAATTATTGTTCTATGTTTAAAAACGCGGTAATTTGAGGTTCCGATATGGTTGCAAATAACTTTGACAGTTTTCATGCTAGGGCAATAGTTTATGCATCATTTTAAAGCATTACAGTTGCACTTTATTTTGGAGTATAATTTGTGGCATAATGAATTTTTACAAAAGTTGGATAGATCGGTATATTTATTGGTACAGGTTTAAAAATGCGGTAATTTAAGGCCCCGATATGGTTGCAAATAACTTTTATAGTTTTCATGTTATAACAGTCGTTTATACATCTTTTTATTGCATTTTAGTTGCCATTTGTTTTGGTATATAATTTATTGCATAATGTATTTTTAGAAGATGGCCAATTGGATAGATCGATAGAATTATTTTCCCAGGTTTAAAAAGGCGGTAATTTGAGGTTCCGATATGGTTGTGAATTACTTTGACAGTTTTCATGCTATGACAGTCATTTATGCATCAGTTTAGAGCATTATGATTGCACTTTAATTTGGTATATCATTTGTGGCATAATGTGTTCGTCTAAAAAATGGTCAATTTGATGGATCGGTAGAATTATTGTTCTATGTTTAAAAACGCGGTAACTTGAGGTTCCGATATGGTTGCAAATAATTTTGAGAGTTTTCATGCTAGGGCATTAGTTTACGCATCATTTTAAAGCATTACAGTTGCACTTTATTTTGGTGTATAATTTGTGGCATAATGAATTTTTACAAAAATTGGATAGATCGGTAGATTTATTGGTACAGGTTCAAAAATGCGGTAATTTTAGGCTCCGATATGGTTGCAAATAACTTTTATAGTTTTCATGTTATAACAGTCGTTTATATATCTTTTTATTGCATTATAATTGCCATTTGCTTTGGTATATAATTTATTCCATAATATATTTTTGGAAAATGGCCAATTGGATAGATCGGTAGAATTATTTTCACAGCTTTAAAAACGCGGTAGTTTGAGGTTCCGATATGGCTGCAAATAACATTGACAGTTTTCACGCTATGACAGCCATTTATGCATCATTTTAAAGCATTATGATTGCACTTTAATATGGTATATCATTTGTAGCATAATGTGTATTTTTACAAATTGGTCAATTTGATAGATCGGTAGAATTATTGTTCTATGTTTAATAAACGCGGTAATCTGAGGTTCCGATATGGCTGCAATTAACTTTGGCAGTTTTCGTGCTAGGACAGTCGTTTATGCACCATTTTAAAGCATTAAAATTGCCATTTGTTTTGGTATATAATTTATTGCATAATGTATTTTTAGAAAACGGCCAATTGGATAAATCGGTAGAATTATTTTCCCAGGTTTAAAAACGCGGTAATTTGAGGTTCCGATATGGTTGTGAATAACTTTGACAGTTTTCATGCTATGACAGTCATTTATCATTGGATAGATCGGTATATTTATTGGTACAGGTTTAAAAATGCGGTAATTTAAGGTCCCGATATGGTTGCAAATAACTTTTATAGTTTTCATGTTATAACAGTCGTTTATACATCTTTTTATTGCATTTTAGTTGCCATTTGTTTTGGTATATAATTTATTGCATAATGTATTTTTAGAAAATGGCCAATTGGATAGATCGGTAGAATTATTTTCCCAGGTTTAAAAAGGCGGTAATTTGAGGTTCCGATATGGTTGTGAATAACTTTGACAGTTTTCATGCTATGACAGTCATTTATGCATCAATTTAAAGCATTATGATTGCACTTTAATTTGGTATATCATTTGTGGCACAATGTGTTCGTCTAAAAAATGGTCAATTTGAAGGATCGGTAGAATTATTGTTCTATGTTTAAAAACGCGGTAATTTGAGGTTCCGATATGGTTGCAAATAACTTTGACAGTTTTCATGCTAGGGCAATAGTTTATGCATCATTAGCATTACAGTTGCACTTTATTTTGGTGTATAATTTTGGCATAATGAATTTTTACAAAAGTTGGATAGATCGGTATATTTATTGGTACAGTTTTAAAAATGCGGTAATTCAAGGCTCCGATATGGTTGCAAATAACTTTTATAGTTTTCATGTTATAACAGTCGTTTATATATCTTTTTATTGCATTATAGTTGCCATTTGTTTTGGTATATAATTTATTGCATAATATATTTTTAGAAAATTGCCAATTGGATAGATCGATAGAATTATTTTCACAGCTTTAAAAAGGCGGTAATTTGAGGTTCCGATATGGCTGCAAATAACATTGACAGTTTTCATGCTATGACAGTCATTTATACATCATTTTAAAGCATTATGATTGCACTTTAATATGGTATATAATTTGTAGCATAATGTGTGTTTTTACAAATTGGTCAATTTGATAGATCGGTAGAATTATTGTTCTATGTTTAATAAAAGCAGTAATCTGAGGTTCCGATATAGTTGCAATTAACTTTGGCAGTTTTCGTGCTAGGACAGTCGTTTATGCACCATTTTAAAGCATTAAAATTGCCATTTGTTTTGGTATATAATTTATTGCATAATGTATTTTAAGAAAATGGCCAATTGGATAGATCGGTAGAATTATTTTCCCAGGTTTAAAAAGGTGGTAATTTGAGGTTCCGATATGGTTGTGAATAACTTTGACAGTTTTCATGCTATGACAGTCATTTATGCATCAGTTTAGAGCATTATGATTGCACTTTAATTTGGTATATCATTTGTGGCACAATGTGTTCGTCTAAAAAATGGTCAATTTGAAGGATCGGTAGAATTATTGTTCTATGTTTAAAAACGCGGTAATTTGAGGTTCCGATATGGTTGCAAATAACTTTGACAGTTTTCATGCTAGGGCATTAGTTTACGCATCATTTTAAAGCATTACAGTTGCACTTTATTTTGGTGTTTAATTTGTGGCATAATGAATTTTTACAAAAATTGGATAGATCGGTATATTTATTGGTACAGGTTAAAAATGCGGTAATTTAAGGCCCCGATATGGTTGCAAATAACTTTTATAGTTTTCATGTTATAACAGTCGTTTATACATCTTTTTATTGCATTTTAGTTGCCATTTGTTTTGGTATATAATTTATTGCATAATGTATTTTAAGAAGATGGCCAATTGGATAGATCGATAGAATTATTTTCCCAGGTTTAAAAAGGCGGTAATTTGAGGTTCCGATATGGTTGTGAATTACTTTGACAGTTTTCATGCTATGACAGTCATTTATGCATCAGTTTAGAGCATTATGATTGCACTTTAATTTGGTATATCATTTGTGGCATAATGTGTTCGTCTAAAAAATGGTTAATTTGATGGATCGGTAGAATTATTGTTCTATGTTTAAAAACGCGGTAATTTGAGGTTCCGATATGGTTGCAAATAACTTTGACAGTTTTCATGCTAGGGCATTAGTTTACGCATCATTTTAAAGCATTACAGTTGCACTTTATTTTGGTGTTTAATTTGTGGCATAATGAATTTTTACAAAAATTGGATAGATCGGTATATTTATTGGTACAGGTTAAAAATGCGGTAATTTAAGGCCCCGATATGGTTGCAAATAACTTTTATAGTTTTCATGTTATAACAGTCGTTTATACATCTTTTTATTGCATTTTAGTTGCCATTTGTTTTGGTATATAATTTATTGCATAATGTATTTTAAGAAGATGGCCAATTGGATAAATCGATAGAATTATTTTCCCAGGTTTAAAAAGGCGGTAATTTGAGGTTCCGATATGGTTGTGAATTACTTTGACAGTTTTCATGCTATGACAGTCATTTATGCATCATTTTAAAGCATTATGATTGCACTTTAATATGGTATATAATTTGTAGCATAATGTGTGTTTTTTATTATTGTTCTATGTTTAATAAACGCGGTAATCTGAGGTTCCGATATGGTTGCAAATAACTTTGACAGTTTTCATGCTAGGGCATTAGTTTACGCATCATTTTAAAGCATTACAGTTGCACTTTATTTTGGTTTTTAATTTGTGGCATAATGAATTTTTACAAAAATTGGATAGATCGGTATATTTATTGGTACAGGTTAAAAATGCGGTAATTTAAGGCCCCGATATGGTTGCAAATAACTTTTATAGTTTTCATGTTATAACAGTCGTTTATACATCTTTTTATTGCATTTTAGTTGCCATTTGTTTTGGTATATAATTTATTGCATAATGTATTTTAAGAAGATGGCCAATTGGATAGATCGATAGAATTATTTTCCCAGGTTTAAAAAGGCGGTAATTTGAGGTTCCGATATGGTTGTGAATTACTTTGACAGTTTTCATGCTATGACAGTCATTTATGCATCATTTTAAATCATTGTGATTGCACTTTAATATGGTATATAATTTGTAGCATAACGTGTGTTTTTTATTATTGTTCTATGTTTAATAAGCGCGGTAATCTGAGGTTCCGATATGGTTGCAAATAACTTTGACAGTTTTCATGCTAGGGCATTAGTTTACGCATCATTTTAAAGCATTACAGTTGCACTTTATTTTGGTGTATAATTTGTGGCATAATGAATTTTTACAAAAACTGGATAGATCGGTATATTTATTGGTACAGGTTCAAAAATGCGGTAATTTAAGGCTCCGATATGGTTCCAAATAACTTTTATAGTTTTCATGTTATAACAGTCTTTTATATATCTTTTTATTGCATTATAGTTGCCATTTGTTTTGGTATATAATTTATTCCATAATATATTTTTGGAAAATGGCCAATTGGATAGATCGGTAGAATTATTTTCACAGCTTTAAAAACGCGGTAGTTTGAGGTTCCGATATGGCTGCAAATAACATTGGCAGTTTTCACGCTATGACAGTCATTTATGCATCATTTTAAAGCATTATGATTGCACTTTAATATGGTATATCATTTGTAGCATAATGTGTATTTTTACAAATTGGTCAATTTGATAGATCGGTAGAATTATTGTTCTATGTTTAATAAATGCAGTAATCTGAGGTTCTGATATGGTTGCAATTAACTTTGGCAGTTTTCGTGCAAGGAAAGTCGTTTATGCACCATTTTAAAGCATTAAAATTGCCATTTGTTTTGGTATATAATTTATTGCATAATGTATTTTTAGAAAATGGCCAATTGGATAGATCGGTAGAATTATTTTCCCAGGTTTAAAAAGGCGGTAATTTGAGGTTCCGATATGGTTGTGAATAACTTTGACAGTTTTCATGC
This sequence comes from Lucilia sericata, assembly GCF_015586225.1. NCBI lineage: Eukaryota > Metazoa > Arthropoda > Insecta > Diptera > Calliphoridae > Lucilia > Lucilia sericata. The sequence goes on along the minus strand of NW_023995053.1, from coordinate 143,551 downwards.
TATGACAGTCATTTATGCATCATTTTAAAGCATTATGATTGCACTTTAATTTGGTATATCATTTGTGTCACAATGTGTTCGTCTAAAAAATGGTCAATTTGAAGGATCGGTAGAACTATTGTTCTATGTTTAAAAACGCTGTAATTTGAGGTTCCGATATGGTTGCAAATAACTTTGACAGTTTTCATGCTAGGGCAATAGTTTATGCATCATTTTAAAGCATTACAGTTGCACTTTATTTTGGTGTATAATTTGTGGCATAAGGAATTTTTACAAAAGTTGGATAGATCGGTATATTTATTAGTACAGGTTTAAAAATGCGGTAATTCAAGGCTCCGATATGGTTGCAAATAACTTTTATAGTTTTCATGTTATAACAGTCGTTTATATATCTTTTTGTTGCATTATAGTTGCCATTTGTTTTGGTATATAATTTATTGCATAATATATTTTTAGAAAATTGCCAATTGGATAGATCGGTAGAATTATTTTCACAGCTTTAAAAAGGCGGTAATTTGAGGTTCCGATATGGTTGCAAATAAAATTGACAGTTTTCATGCTATGACAGTCATTTATGCATCATTTTAAAGCATTATGATTGCACTTTAATATGGTATATAATTTGTAGCATAATGTGTGTTTTTACAAATTGGCCAATTTATTAGATCGGTAGAATTATTTTCCCAGGTTTAAAATAGCGGTAATTTGAGGTTCCGATATGGTTGTGAATAACTTTGACAGTTTTCATGCTATGACAGTCATTTATGCATCAGTTTAGAGCATTATGATTGCACTTTAATTTGGTATATCATTTGTGGCATAATGTGTTCGTCTAAAAAATGGTCAATTTGATGGATCGGTAGAATTATTGTTCTATGTTTAAAAACGCGGTAATTTGAGGTTCCGATATAGTTGCAAATAACTTTGACAGTTTTCATGCTAGGGCAATAGTTTATGCATCATTTTAAAGCATTACAGTTGCACTTTATTTTGGTGTATAATTTGTGGCATAATGAATTTTTACAAAAGTTGGATAGATCGGTATATTTATTGGTACAGGTTTAAAAATACGGTAATTCAAGGCTCCGATATGGTTGCAAATAACTTTTATAGTTTTCATGTTATAACAGTCGTTTATATATCTTTTTATTGCATTATAGTTGCCATTTGTTTTGGTATATAATTTATTGCATAATATATTTTTAGAAAATTGCCAATTGGATAGATCGGTAGAATTATTTTCACAGCTTTAAAAAGGCGGTAATTTGAGGTTCCGATATGGTTGCAAATAACATTGACAGTTTTCATGCTATGACAGTCATTTATGCTTCATTTTAAAGCATTATGATTGCACTTTAATTTGGTATATAATTTGTAGCATAATGTGTGTTTTTACTAATTGGTGAATTTGATAGATCGGTAGAATTATTGTTCTATGTTTAATAAACGCGGTAATCTGAGGTTCCGATATGGCTGCAATTAACTTTGGCAGTTTTCGTGCTAGGACAGTCGTTTATGCACCATTTTAAAGCATTAAAATTGCCATTTGTTTTGGTATATAATTTATTGCATAATGTATTTTTAGAAAACGGCCAATTGGATAAATCGGTAGAATTATTTTCCCAGGTTTAAAAACGCGGTAATTTGAGGTTCCGATATGGTTGAGAATAACTTTGACAGTTTTCATGCTATGACAGTCATTTATGCATCATTTTAAAGCATTACAGTTGCACTTTGTTTTTGTGTATAATTTGTGGCATAATGTATTTTTACAAAAATTGGATAGATCGGTATATTTATTGGTACAGGTTTAAAAATGCGGTAATTTAAGGCCCCGATACGGTTGCAAATAACTTTTATAGTTTTCATGTTATAACAGTCGTTTATACATCTTTTTATTGCATTTTAGTTGCCATTTGTTTTGGTATATAATTTATTGCATAATGTATTTTTAGAAGATGGCCAATTGGATAGATCGATAGAATTATTTTCCCAGGTTTAAAAACGCGGTAATTTGAGGTTCCGATATGGTTGTGAATAACTTTGACAGATTTCATGCTATGACAGTCATTTATGCATCAGTTTAGAGCATTATGATTGCACTTTAATTTGGTATATCATTTGTGGCATAATGTGTTCGTCTAAAAAATGGTCAATTTGATGGATCGGTAGAATCCATCTATGTTCTATGTTTAGAAACGCGGTAATTTGAGGTTCCGATATGGTTGCAAATAACTTTGACAGTTTTCATGCTAGGGCAATAGTTTATGCATCATTTTAAAGCATTACAGTTGCACTTTATTTTGGTGTATAATTTGTGGCATAATGAATTTTTACAAAAGTTGGATAGATCGGTATATTTATTGGTACAGGTTTAAAAATACGGTAATTCAAGGCTCCGATATGGTTGCAAATAACTTTTATAGTTTTCATGTTATAACAGTCGTTTATATATCTTTTTATTGCATTATAGTTGCCATTTGTTTTGGTATATAATTTATTGCATAATATATTTTTAGAAAATTGATATGGTATATCATTTGTAGCATAATGTGTATTTTTACAAATTGGTCAATTTGATAGATCGGTAGAATTATTGTTCTATGATTAATAAACGCAGTAATCTGAGGTTCCGATATGGTTGCAATTATTTTTGGCAGTTTTCGTGCTAGGACAGTCGTTTATGCACCATTTTAAAGCATTAAAATTGCCATTTGTTTTGGTATATAATTTATTGCATAATGTATTTTAAGAAAATGGCCAATTGGATAGATCGGTAGAATTATTTTCCCAGGTTTAAAAAGGCGATAATTTGAGGTTCCGATAAGGTTGTGAATAACATTGACAGTTTTCATGCTATGACAGTCATTTATGCATCAGTTTAGAGTATTATGATTGCACTTTAATTTGGTATATCATTTGTGGCATAATGTGTTCGTCTAAAAAATGATCAATTTAAAGGATCGGTAGAATTATTGTTCTATGTTTAAAAACGCGGTAATTTGAGGTTCCGATATGGTTGCAAATAACTTTGACAGTTTTCATGCTAGGGCAATAGTTTATGCATCATTTTAAAGCATTACAGTTGCACTTTATTTTGGTGTATAATTTGTGGCATAATGAATTTTTACAAAAGTTGGATAGATCGGTATATTTATTGGTACAGGTTTAAAAATGCGGTAATTCAAGGCTCCGATATGGTTGCAAATAACATATAGTTTTCATGTTATAACAGTCGTTTATATATCTTTTTATTGCATTATATTTGCCATTTGTTTTGGTATATAATTTAATGCATAATATATTTTCAGAAAATTGCCAATTGGATAGATCGGTAGAATTATTTTCACAGCTTTAAAAAGGCGGTAATTTGAGGTTCCGATATGGTTGCAAATAACATTGACAGTTTTCATGCTATGACAGTCATTTATGCTTCATTTTAAAGCATTATGATTGCACTTTAATGTGGTATATAATTTGTAGAATAATGTGTGTTTTTTCTAATTGGTGAATTTGATAGATCGGTAGAATTATTGTTCTATGTTTAATAAACGCGGTATCTGAGGTTCCGATATGGCTGCAATTAACTTTGGCAGTTTTCGTGCTAGGACAGTCGTTTATGCAGCATTTTAAAGCATTAAAATTGCCATTTGTTTTGGTATATAATTTATCGCATAATGTATTTTTAGAAAACGGCCAATTGGATAAATCGGTAGAATTATTTTCCCAGGTTTAAAAACGCGGTAATTTGAGGTCCGATATGGTTGCAAATAACTTTGACAGTTTTCATGCTAGGGCATTAGTTTACGCATCATTTTAAAGCATTACAGTTGCACTTTATTTTGGTGTATAATTTGTGGCATAATGAATTTTTACAAAAGTTGGATATATCGGTATATTTATTGGTACAGGTTCAAAAATGCCGTAATTTAAGGCTCCGATATGGTTGCAAATAACTTTTATAGTTTTCATGTTATAACAGTCGTTTATATATCTTTTTATTGCATTATAGTTGCCATTTGTTTTGGTATATAATTTATTCCATAATATATTTTTGGAAAATGGCCAATTGGATAGATCGGTAGAATTATTTTCACAGCTTTAAAAACGCGGTAGTTTGAGGTTCCGATATGGCTGCAAATAACATTGACAGTTTTCACGCTATGACATTCATTTATGCATCATTTTAAAGCATTATGATTGCACTTTAATATGGTATATCATTTGTAGCATAATGTGTATTTTTACAAATTGGTCAATTTGATAGATCGGTAGAATTATTGTTCTATGCTTAATAAACGCAGTAATCTGAGGTTCCGATATGTTTGCAATTAACTTTGGCAGTTTTCGTGCTAGGACAGTCGTTTATGCACCATTTTAAAGCATTAAAATTGCCATTTGTTTTGGTATATAATTTATTGCATAATGTATTTTAAGAAAATGGCCAATTGGATAGATCGGTAGAATTATTTTCCCAGGTTTAAAAAGGCGGTAATTTGAGGTTCCGATATGGTTGTGAATAACTTTGACAGTTTTTATGCTATGACAGTCATTTATGCATCATTTTAAAGCATTATGATTGCACTTTAATATGGTATATAATTTGTAGCATAATGTGTGTTTTTACTAATTGGTCAATTTGATAGATCGGTAGAATTATTGTTCTATATATATATGGCTGCAATTAACTTTTTCGTGTTATGACAGTCGTTTATGCACCATTTTAAAGCACTAAAATTGCCGTTTGTTTTGGTATATAATTTATTGCATAATGTATTTTTAGAAAACGGCCAATTGGATAAATCGGTAGAATTATTTTCCCAGGTTTAAAAAGGCGGTAATTTGAGGTTCCGATATGGTTGTGAATAACTTTGACAGTTTTCATTCTATGACAGTCATTTATGCATCATTTTAAAGCATTATGATTGCACTTTAATTTGATATATCATTTGTGGCATAATGTGTTCATCTAAAAAATGGTCAATTTGATGGATCGGTAGAATTATTGTTCTATGTTTAAAAACGCTGTAATTTGAGGTTCCGATATGGTTGCAAATAACATTGACAGTTTTCATGCTATGACAGTCATTTATGCATCAGTTTAATATGGTATATCATTTGTAGCATAATATGGTATATCATTTGTAGCATAATGTGTGTTTTAACAAATTGGTCAATTTGATAGATCGGTAGAATTATTTTTCTATGTTTAACAAAAGCAGTAATCTGAGGTTCCAATATGGTTGCAATTAACTTTGGCAGTTTTCGTGCTAGGACAGTCGTTTTTGCACCATTTTAAAGCATTAAAATTGCCATTTGTTTTGGTATATAATTTATTGCATAATGTATTTTAAGAAAATGGCCAATTGGATAGATCGGTAGAATTATTTTCCCAGGTTTAAAAAGGCGGTAATTTGAGGTTCCGATATGGTTGTGAATAACTTTGACAGTTTTTATGCTATGACAGTCATTTATGCATCAGTTTAGAGCATTATGATTGCACTTTAATTTGGTATATCATTTGTGGCATAATGTGTTCGTCTAAAAAATGGTCAATTTGATGGATCGGTAGAATTATTGTTCTATGTTTAAAAACGCGGTAATTTGAGGTTCCGATATGGTTGCAAATAACTTTGACAGTTTTCATGCTAGGGCATTAGTTTACGCATCATTTTAAAGCATTACAGTTGCACTTTATTTTGGTGTTTAATTTGTGGCATAATGAATTTTTACAAAAATTGGATAGATCGGTATATTTATTGGTACAGGTTCAAAAATGCGGTAATTTAAGGCTCCGATATGGTTGCAAATAACTTTTATAGTTTTCATGTTATAACAGTCGTTTATATATCTTTTTATTGCATTATAGTTGCCATTTGCTTTGGTATATAATTTATTCCATAATATATTTTTAGAAAATGGCCAATTGGATAGATCGGTAGAATTATTTTCACAGCTTTAAAACGCGGTAGTTTGAGGTTCCGATATGGCTGCAAATAACATTGACAGTTTTCACGCTATGACAGTCATTTATGCATCATTTTAAAGCATTATGATTGCACTTTAATATGGTATATCATATGTAGCATAATGTGTATTTTTACAAATTGGTCAATTTGATAGATCGGTAGAATTATTGTTCTATGTTTAATAAACGCAGTAATCTGAGGTTCCGATATGGTTGCAATTACCTTTGGCAGTTTTCGTGCTAGGACAGTCGTTTATGCACCATTTTAAAGCATTAAAGTTGCCATTTGTTTTGGTATATAATTTATTGCATAATGTATTTTTAGAAAATGGCCAATTGGATAGATCGGTAGAATTATTTTCCCAGGTTTAAAAAGGCGGTAATTTGAGGTTCCGATATGGTTGTGAATTACTTTGACAGTTTTCATGCTATGACAGTCATTTATGCATCATTTTAAAGCATTATGATTGCACTTTAATTTGGTATATCATTTGTGGCATAATGTGTTCGTCTAAAAAATGGTCGATTTGAAGGATCGGTAGAATTATTGTTCTATGTTTAAAAACGCGGTAATTTGAGGTTCCGATATGGTTGCAAATAACTTTGACAGTTTTCATGCTAGGTCAATAGTTTATGCATCATTTTAAAGCATTACAGTTGCACTTTATTTTGGTGTATAATTTGTGGCATAATGAATTTTTACAAAAGTTGGATAGATCGGTATATTTATTTGCACAGATTTCAAAATGCGGTAATTCAAGGCTCCGATATGGTTGCAAATAACTTTTATAGTTTTCATGTTATAACAGTCGTTTATAAATCTTTTTATTGCATTACAGTTGCCATTTGTTTTGGTATATAATTTATTGCATAATGTATTTTTAGAAAATCTCCAATTGGATAGATCGGTAGAATTATTTTCACAGCTTTAAAAAGGCGGTAATTTGAGGTTCCGATATGGTTGCAAATAACATTGACAGATTTCATGCTATGACAGTCATTTATGCCTCATTTTAAAGCATTATGATTGCACTTTAATATGGTATATAATTTGTAGCATAATGTGTGTTTTTACTAATTGGTCAATTTGATAGATCGGTAGAATTATTGTTCTATGTTTAATAAACGCGGTAATCTGAGGTTCCGATATGGCTGCAATTAACTTTGACAGTTTTCATGCTATGACAGTCATTTATGCATCATTTTAAAGCATTATGATTGCACTTTAATTTGGTATATCATTTGTGGCATAATGTGTGCGTCTAAAAAATTGTCAATTTGAAGGATCGGTAGAATTATTGTTCTATGTTTAAAAACGCGGTAATTTGAGGTTCCGATATGGTTGCAAATAACTTTGACAGTTTTCATGCTAGGGCAATAGTTTATGCATCATTTTAAAGCATTACAGTTGCACTTTATTTTGGTGTATAATTTGTGGCATAATGAATTTTTACAAAAGTTGGATAGATCGGTATATTTTTTGGTACAGGTATAAAAATGCGGTAATCCAAGGCGCCGATATGGTTGCAAATAACTTTTATAGTTTTCATGTTATAACAGTCGTTTATATATCCTTTTATTGCATTATAGTTGCCATTTGTTTTGGTATATAATTTATTGCATAATATATTTTTAGAAAATTGCCAATTGGATAGATCGGTAGAATTATTTTCACAGCTTTAACGTCATTTATGCATCATTTATGCATCATTTTAACGTCATTTATGCATCATTTTAAAGCATTATGATTGCACTTTAATATGGTATATAATTTGTAGCATAATGTGTGTTTTTACTAATTGGTCAATTTGATAGATCGGTAGAATTATTGTTCTATGTTTAATAAACGCGGTAATCTGAGGTTCCGATATGGCTGCAATTAACTTTGGCAGTTTTCGTGCTAGGACAGTCGTTTATGCACCATTTTAAAGCACTAAAATTGCTGTTTGTTTTGCATAATGTATTTTTAGAAAACGGCCAATTGGATAAATCGGTAGAATTATTTTCCCAGGTTTAAAAACGCGGTAATTTGAGGTTCCGATATGGTTGTGAATAACTTTGACAGTTTTCATGCTATGACAGTCATTTATGCATCATTTTAAAGCATTACAGTTGCACTTTATTATGGTGTATAATTTGTGGCATAATGAATTTGTACAAAAATTGGATCGATCGGTATATTTATTGGTACAGGTTCAAAAATGCGGTAATTTAAGGCCCCGATATGGTTGCAAATAACTTTTATAGTTTTCATGTTATAACAGTCGTTTATATATCTTTTTATTGCATTATAGTTGCCATTTGCTTTGGTGTATAATTTATTGCGTAAGGTATTTTTAGAAAATGGCCAATTGGATAGATCGATAAAATTATTTTCCCAGGTTCAAAAAAGCGGTAATTTGAGGTTCCGATATGGTTGTGAATAACTTTGACAGTTTTCATGCTATGACAGTCATTTATGCATCATTTTAAAGCATTAAAATTGCACTTTAAATTGATATATCATTTGTGGCATAATGTGTTCATCTAAAAAATGGTCAATTGGATGGATCGGTGGAATTATTGTTCTATGTTTAAAAACGCTGTAATTTGAGGTTCCGATATGGTTGCAAATAACATTGACAGTTTTCATGCTATGATAGTCATTATGCATCATTTTAATATGGTATATCATTTGTAGCATAATATGGTATATCATTTGTAGCATAATGTGTGTTTTTACAAATTGATCAATTTGATAGATCGGTAGAATTATTTTTCTATGTTTAAAAACGCGGTAATTTGAGGTTCCGTTATGGTTGCAAATAACTTTTAATTGTTTTCAAGTTATATAATTTATTGCATAATGTATTTTTAAAAGATGGCCAATTGGATAGATCGGTAGAATTATTTTCCCAGGTTTAAAAAGGCGGTAATTTGAGGTTCCGATATGGTTGTGAATAACTTTGACAGTTTTCATGCTATGACAGTCATTCATTTTAAAGCATTATGATTGCACTTTAATTTGGTATATAATTTGTGGCATAATGTGTTCGTCTAAAAAATGGTCAATTTGAAGGATCGGTAGAATTATTGTTCTATGTTTAAAAACGCGGTAATTTGAGGTTCCGATATGGTTGCAAATAACTTTGACAGTTTTCATGCTAGGGCAATAGTTTATGCATCATTTTAAAGCATTACAGTTGCACTTTATTTTGGTGTATAATTTGTGGCATAATGAATTTTTACAAAAGTTGGATAGATCGGTATATTTATTGGTACAGGTTTAAAAATGCGGTAATTCAAGGCTCCGATATGGTTGCAAATAACTTTTATAGTTTTCATGTTATAACAGTCGTTTATATATCTTTTTATTGCATTATAGTTGTTATTTGTTTTGGTATATAATTTATTGCATAATATATTTTTAGAAAATTGCCAATTGGATTGGAATTATTTTCACAGCTTTAAAAAGGCGGTAATTTGAGGTTCCGATATGGTTGCAAATAACATTGACATTTTTCATGCTATGACAGTCATTTATGCATAATTTTAAAGCATTATGATTGCACTTTAATATGGTATATAATTTGTAGCATAATGTGTGTTTTTACTAATTGGTCAATTTGATAGATCGGTAGAATTATTGTTCTATGTTTAATAAACGCGGTAATCTGAGGTTCCAATATGGCTGCAATTAACTTTGGCAGTTTTCGTGCTAGGACAGTCGTTTATGCACCATTTTAAAGCATTAAAATTGCCATTTGTTTTGGTATATAATTTATTGCATAATGTATTTTTAGAAATTTATTGCATAATGTATTTTTAGAAGATTGCCAATTGGGTAGATCGATAGAATTATTTTCCCAGGTTTAAAAAGGCGGTAATTTGAGGTTCCGATATGGTTGTGAATTACTTTGACAGTTTTCATGCTATGACAGTCATTTATGCATCAGTTTAGAGCATTATGATTGCACTTTAATTTGGTATATCATTTGTGGCATAATGTGTTCGTCTAAAAAATGGTCAATTTGATGGATCGGTAGAATTATTGTTCTATGTTTAAAAACGCGGTAATTTGAGGTTCCGATATGGTTGCAAATAACTTTGACAGTTTTCATGCTAGGGCATTAGTTTACGCATCATTTTAAAGCATTACAGTTGCACTTTATTTTGGTGTATAATTTGTGGCATAATGAATTTTTACAAAAGTTGGATAGATCGGTATATTTATTGGTACATGTTTAAAAATGCGGTAATTCAAGGCTCCGATATGGTTGCAAATAAAAAGATATATAAACGACTGTTATAACATGAAAACTATAAAAGTCGTTTATATATCTTTTTATTGCATTATAGTTGCCATTTGTTTTGGTATACAATTTATTGCATAATATATTTTTAGAAAATTGCCAATTGTATAGATCGGTAGAATTATTTTCACAGCTTTAAAAAGGCGATAATTTGAGGTTCCGATATGGTTGCAAATAACATTGACAGTTTTCATGCTATGACAGTCATTTATGCATCATTTTAAAGCATTATGATTGCACTTTAATATGGTATATAATTTGTAGCATAATGTGTGTTTATACAAATTGGTCAATTTGATAGATCGGTAGAATTATTGTTCTATGTTTAATAAAAGCAGTAATCTGAGGTTCCGATATGGTTGCAATTAACTTTGGCAGTTTTCGTGCTACAGTCGTTTATGCACCATTTTAAAGCATTAAAATTGCCATTTGTTTTGGTATATAATTTATTGCATAATGTATTTTGTAATTGGATAGATCGGTATATTTATTGGTACAGGTTCAAAAATGCGGTAATTTAAGGCTCCGATATGGTTGCAAATAACTTTTATAGTTTTCATGTTATAACAGTCGTTTATATATCTTTTTATTGCATTATAGTTGCCATTTGCTTTGGTATATAATTTATTCCATAATATATTTTTGGAAAATGGCCAATTGGATAGATCGGTAGAATTATTGTTCTATGTTTAATAAACGCGGTAGTTTGAGGTTCCGATATGGCTGCTAATAACATTGACAGTTTTCACGCTATGACAGTCATTTATGCATCATTTTAAAGCATTATGATTGCACTTTAATATGGTATATCATTTGTAGCATAATGTGTATTTTTACAAATTGGTCAATTTGATAGATCGGTAGAATTATTGCTCTATGTTTAATAAACGCAGAAATCTGAGGTTCCGATATGGTTGCAATTAACTTTGGCAGTTTTCGTGCTAGGACAGTCGTTTATGCACCATTTTAAAGCATTAAAATTGCCATTTGTTTTGGTATATAATTTATTGCATAACGTATTTTAAGAAAATGGCCAATTGGATAGATCGGTAGAATTATTTTCCCAGGTTTAAAAAGGCGGTAATTTGAGGTTCCGATATGGTTGTGAATAACTTTGACAGTTTTCATGCTATGACAGTCATTTATGCATCATTTTAAAGCATTATGATTGCACTTTAATTTGGTATATCATTTGTGGCACAATGTGTTCGTCTAAAAAATGGTCAATTTGAAGGATCGGTAGAATTATTGTTCTATGTTTAAAAACGCGGTAATTTGAGGTTCCGATATGGTTGCAAATAACTTTGACAGTTTTCATGCTAGGGCAATAGTTTATGCATAATTTTAAAGCATTACAGTTGCACTTTATTTTGGTGTATAATTTGTGGCATAATGAATTTTTACAAAAGTTGGATAGATCGGTATATTTATTGGTACAGGTTTAAAAATGCGGTAATTCAAGGCTCCGATATGGTTGCAAATAACTTTTATAGTTTTCATGTTATAACAGTCGTTTATATATCTTTTTATTGCATTATAGTTGCCATTTGTTTTGGTATATAATTTATTGCATAATATACTTATTTTCAGAAAATTGCCAATTGGATAGATCGGTAAAATTATTTTCACAGCTTTAAAAAGGCGGTAATTTGAGGTTCCGATATGGTTGCAAATAACATTGACAGTTTTCATGCTATGACAGTCATTTATGCATCATTTTAAAGCATTATGATTGCACTTTAATATGGTATATAATTTGTAGCATAATGTGTGTTTTTACAAATTGGTCAATTTGATAGATCGGTAGAATTATTGTTCTATGTTTAATAAAAGCAGTAATCTGAGGTTCCGATATGGTTGCAATTAACTTTGGCAGTTTTCGTGCTAGGACAGTCGTTTATGCACCATTTTAAAGCATTAAAATTGCCATTTGTTTTGGTGTATAATTTATTGCATAATGTATTTTTAGAAAACGGCCAATTGGATAAATCGGTAGAATTATTTTCCCAGGTTTAAAAAGGCGGTAATTTGAGGTTCCGATATGGTTGTGAGTAACTTTGACAGTTTTCATGCTATGACAGTCATTTATGCATCAGTTTAGAGCATTATGATTGCACTTTAATTTGGTATATCATTTGTGGCATAATGTGTTCGTCTAAAAAATGGTCAATTTGATGGATCGGTAGAATTATTGTTCTATGTTTAAAAACGCGGTAATTTGAGGTTCCGATATGGTTGCAAATAACTTTGACAGTTTTCATGCTAGGGCAATAGTTTATGCATCATTTTAAAGCATTACAGTTGCACTTTATTTTGGTGTATAATTTGTGGCATAATGAATTTTTACAAAAGTTGGATAGATCGGTATATTTATTGGTACAGGTTTAAAAATGCGGTAATTCAAGGCTCCGATATGGTTGCAAATAACTTTTATAGTTTTCATGTTATAACAGTCGTTTATATATCTTTTTATTGCATTATAGTTGCCATTTGTTTTGGTATATAATTTATTGCATAATATATTTTTAGAAAATTGCCAATTGGATAGATCGGTAGAATTATTTTCACAGCTTTAAAAAGGCGGTAATTTGAGGTTCCGATATGGTTGCAAATAACATTGACAGTTTTCATGCTATGGCAGTCATTTATGCATCATTTTAAAGCATTATGATTGCACTTTAATATGGTATATAATTTGTAGCATAATGTGTGTTTTTACAAATTGGTCAATTTGATAGATCGGTAGAATTATTGTTCTATGTTTAATAAAAGCAGTAATCTGAGGTTCCGATATGGTTGCAATTAACTTTGGCAGTTTTCGTGCTAGGACAGTCGTTTATGCACCATTTTAAAGCATTAAAATTGCCATTTGTTTTGGTGTATAATTTATTGCATAATGTATTTTTAGAAAACGGCCAATTGGATAAATCGGTAGAATTATTTTCCCAGGTTTAAAAAGGCGGTAATTTGAGGTTCCGATATGGTTGTGAGTAACTTTGACAGTTTTCATTCTATGACAGTCATTTATGCATCAGTTTAGAGCATTATGATTGCACTTTCATTTGGTATATCATTTGTGGCATAATGTGTTCGTCTAAAAAATGGTCAATTTGATGGATCGGTAGAATTATTGTTCTATGTTAAAAACGCGGTAATTTGAGGTTCCGATATGGTTGCAAATAACTTTGACAGTTTTCATGCTAGGGCAATAGTTTATGCATCATTTTAAAGCATTACAGTTGCACTTTATTTTGGTGTGTAATTTGTGGCATAATGAATTTTTACAAAAGTTGGATAGATCGGTATATTTATTGGTACAGGTTTAAAAATGCGGTAATTCAAGGCTCCGATATGGTTGCAAATAACTTTTATAGTTTTCATGTTATAACAGTCGTTTATATATCTTTTTATTGCATTATAGTTGCCATTTGTTTTGGTATATAATTTATTGCATAATATATTTTTAGAAAATTGCCAATTGGATAGATCGGTAGAATTATTTTCACAGCTTTAAAAAGGCGGTAATTTGAGGTTCCGATATGGTTGCAAATAACATTGACAGTTTTCATGCTATGACAGTCATTTATGCTTCATTTTAAAGCATTATGATTGCACTTTAATATGGTATATAATTTGTAGCATAATGTGTGTTTTTACTAATTGGTGAATTTGATAGATCGGTAGAATTATTGTTCTATGTTTAATAAACGCGGTAATCTGAGGTTCCGATATGGCTGCATTAACTTTGGCAGTTTTCGTGCTAGGACAGTCGTTTATGCACCATTTTAAAGCATTAAAATTGCCATTTGTTTTGGTATATAATTTATTGCATAATGTATTTTTTGAAAACGGCCAATTGGATAAATCGGTAGAATTATTTTCCCAGGTTTAAAAACGCTGTAATTTGAGGTTCCAATATGGTTGTGAATAACTTTGACAGTTTTTTGCTATGACAGTCATTTATGCATCATTTTAGAGCATTACAGTTGCACTTTGTTTTTGTGTATAATTTGTGGCATAATGAATTTTTACAAAAATTGGATAGATCGGTATATTTATTGGTACAGGCTTAAAAATGCGGTAATTTAAGGCCCCGATATGGTTGCAAATAACATTTATAGTTTTCATGTTATAACAGTCGTTTAAACATCTTTTTATTGCATTTTAGTTGCCATTTGCTTTGGTATATAATTTATTCCATAATGTATTTTTAGAAGATGGCCAATTGGATAAATCGATAAAATTATTTTCCCAGGTTTAAAAAGGCGGTAATTTGAGGTTCCGATATGGTTGTGAATTACTTTGACAGTTTTCATGCTATGACAGTCATTTATGCATCAGTTTAGAGCATTATGATTGCACTTTAATTTGGTATATCATTTGTGGCATAATGTGTTCGTCTAAAAAATGGTCAATTTGATGGATCGGTAGAATTATTGTTCTATGTTTAAAAACGCGGTAATTTGAGGTTCCGATATGGTTGCAAATAACTTTGACAGTTTTCATGCTAGGGCAATAGTTTATGCATCATTTTAAAGCATTACAGTTGCACTTTATTTTGGTGTATAATTTGTGGCATAATGATTTTTTACAAAAGTTGGATAGATCGGTATATTTATTGGTACAGGTTTAAAAATGCGGTAATTCAAGGCTCCGATATGGTTGCAAATTACTTTTATAGTTTTCATGTTATAACAGTCGTTTATATATCTTTTTATTGCATTATAGTTGCCATTTGTTTTGGTATATAATTTATTGCATAATATATTTTTAGAAAATTGCCAATTGGATAGATCGGTAGAATTATTTTCACAGCTTTAAAAAGGCGGTAATTTGAGGTTCCGATATGGTTGCAAATAACATTGACAGTTTTCATGCTATGACAGTCATTTATGCATCATTTTAAAGCATTATGATTGCACTTTAATATGGTATATAATTTGTAGCATAATGTGTGTTTTTACAAATTGGTCAATTTGATAGATCGGTAGAATTAGTGTTCTATGTTTAATAAAAGCAGTAATCTGAGGTTCCGATATGGTTGCAATTAACTTTGGCAGTTTTCGTGCTAGGACAGTCGTTTATGCACCATTTTAAAGCATTAAAATTGCCATTTGTTTTGGTATATAATTTATTGCATAATGTATTTTAAGAAAATGGCCAATTGGATAGATCGGTAGAATTATTTTCCCAGGTTTAAAAAGGCGGTAATTTGAGGTTCCGATATGGTTGTGAATAACTTTGACAGTTTTCATGCTATGACAGTCATTTATGCATCAGTTTAGAGCATTATGATTGCACTTTAATTTGGTATATCATTTATGGCATAATGTGTTCGTCTAAAAAATGGTCAATTTGATGGATCGGTAGAATTATTGTTCTATGTTTAAAAACGCGGTAATTTGAGGTTCCGATATGGTTGCAAATAACTTTGACAGTTTTCATGCTACGGCAATAGTTTATGCATCATTTTAAAGCATTACAGTTGCACTTTATTTTGGTGTATAATTGTGGCATAATGAATTTTTACAAAAGTTGGATAGATCGGTATATTTATTGGTACAGGTTTAAAAATGCGGTACTTCAAGGCTCCGATATGGTTGCACATAAATTTTATAGTTTTCATGTTATAACAGTCGTTTATATATCTTTTTATTGCATTATAGTTGCCATTTCTTTTGGTATATAATTTATTGCATAATATATTTTTAGAAAATTGCCAATTGGATAGATCGGTAGAATTATTTTCACAGCTTTAAAAAGGCGGTAATTTGAGGTTCCGATATGGTTGCAAATAACATTTTAAAGCATTATGATTGCACTTTAATATGGTATATAATTTGTAGCATAATGTGTGTTTTTACAAATTGGTCAATTTGATAGATCGGTAGAATTATTGTTCTATGTTTAATAAAAGCAGTAATCTGAGGTTCCCATATGGTTGCAATTAACTTTGGCAGTTTTCGTGCTAGCACAGTCGTTTATGCACCATTTTAAAGCATTAAAATTGCCATTTGTTTTGGTATATAATTTATTGCATAATATATTTTTAGAAAATTGCCAATTGGATAGATCGGTAGAATTATTTTCACAGCTTTAAGAAGGCGGTAATTTGAGGTTCCGATATGGTTGCAAATAACATTGAAAGTTTTCATGCTATGACAGACATTTATGCTTCATTTTAAAGCATTATGCTTGCACTTTAATATGGTATATAATTTGTAGCATAATGTGTGTTTTTACTAATTGGTGAATTTGATAGATCGGTAGAATTATTGTTCTATGTTTAATAAACGCGGTAATCTGAGGTTCCGATATGGCTGCAATTAACTTTGGCAGTTTTCGTGCTAGGACAGTCGTTTATGCATAATTTTAAAGCATTAAAATTGCCATTAGTTTTGGTATATAATTTATTGCATAATGTATTTTTAGAAAACGGCCAATTGGATAAATCGGTAGAATTATTTTCCCAGGTTTAAAAACGCGGTAATTTGAGGTTCCGATATGGTTGTGAATAACTTTGACAGTTTTCATGCAGTGACAGTCATTTATGCATCATTTTAAAGCATTACAGTTGCACTTTGTTTTTGTGTATAATTTGTGGCATAATGAATTTTTACAAAAATTGGATAGATCGGTATATTTATTGGTACAGGTTTAAAAATGCGGTAATTTAAGGCCCCGATATGGTTGAAAATAACTTTTATAGTTTTCATGTTATAACAGTCGTTTATACATCTTTTTATTGCATTTTAGTTGCCATTTGTTTTGGTATATAATTGATTGCATAATGTATTTTTAGAAAATGGCCAATTGGATAGATCGGTAGAATTATTTTCCCAGGTTTAAAAAGGCGGTAATTTGAGGTTCCGATATGGTTGTGAATAACTTTGACAGTTTTCATGCTATGACAGTCATTTATGCATCATTTTAAAGCATTATGATTGCACTTTAATTTGGTATATCATTTGTGGCACAATGTGTTCGTCTAAAAAATGGTCAATTTGAAGGATCGGTAGAATTGTTCTATGTTTAAAAACGCGGTAATTTGAGGTTCCGATATGGTTGCAAATAACTTTGACAGTTTTCATGCTAGGGCAATAGTTTATGCATCATTTTAAAGCATTACAGTTGCACTTTTTATATATCTTATATATCTTTTATCTTTTTATTGCATTATAGTTGCCATTTGTTTTGGTATATAATTTATTGCATAATGTATTTTAAGAAAATGGCCAATTGAATAGATCGGTAGAATTATTTTCCCAGGTTTAAAAATGCGGTAATTCAAGGCTCCGATATGGTTGCAAATAACTTTTATAGTTTTCATGTTATAACAGTCGATTATATATCTTTTTATTGCATTATAGTTGCCATTTGTTTTGGTATATAATTTATTGCATAATATATTTTTAGAAAATTGCCAATTGGATAGATCGGTAGAATTATTTTCACAGCTTTAAAAAGGCGGTAATTTGAGGTTCCGATATGGTTGCAAATAACATTGACAGTTTTCATGCTATGACAGTCATTTATGCTTCATTTTAAAGCATTATGATTGCACTTTAATATGGTATATAATTTGTAGCATAATGTGTGTTTTTACTAATTGGTGAATTTGATAGATCGGTAGAATTATTGTTCTATGTTTAATAAACGCGGTAATCTGAGGTTCCGATATGGCTGCAATTAACTTTGGCAGTTTTCGTGCTAGGACAGTCGTTTATGCACCATTTTAAAGCATTAAAATTGCCATTTGTTTTGGTATATAATTTATTGCATAATGTATTTTTAGAAAACGGCCAATTGGATAAATCGGTAGAATTATTTTCCCAGGTTTAAAAACGCGGTAATTTGAGGTTCCGATATGGTTGTGAATAACTTTGACAGTTTTCATGCTATGACATTTATGCATCATTTTAAAGCATTACAGTTGCACTTTGTTTTTGTGTATAATTTGTGGCATAATGAATTTTTACAAAAATTGGATAGATCGGTATATTTATTGGTACAGGTTTAAAAATGCGGTAATTTAAGGCCCCGATATGGTTGCAAATAACTTTTATAGTTTTCATGTTATAACAGTCGATTATATATCTTTTTATTGCATTATAGTTGCCATTTGTTTTGGTATATAATTTATTGCATAATATATTTTTAGAAAATTGCCAATTGGATAGATCGGTAGAATTATTTTCACAGCTTTAAAAAGGCGGTAATTTGAGGTTCCGATATGGTTGCAAATAACATTGACAGTTTTCATGCTATGACAGTCATTTATGCTTCATTTTAAAGCATTATGATTGCACTTTAATATGGTATATAATTTGTAGCATAATGTGTGTTTTTACTAATTGGTGAATTTGATAGATCGGCAGAATTATTGTTCTATGTTTAATAAAAGCAGTAATCTGAGGTTCCGATATGGTTGCAATTAACTTTGGCAGTTTTCGTGCTAGGACAGTCGTTTATGCACCATTTTAAAGCATTAAAATTGCCATTTGTTTTGGTATATAATTTATTGCATAATGTATTTTTAGAAAACGGCCAATTGGATAAATCGGTAGAATTATTTTCCCAGGTTTAAAAAGGCGGTAATTTGAGGTTCCGATATGGTTGTGAATAACTTTGACAGTTTTCATGCTATGACAGTCATTTATGCATCATTTTAAAGCATTACAGTTGCACTTTGTTTTTGTGTATAATTTGTGGCATAATGAATTTTTACAAAAATTGGATAGATTGGTATATTTATTGGTATAGGTTTAAAAATGCGGTAATTTAAGGCCCCAATATGGTTGCAAATAACTTTTATAGTTTTCATGTTATAACAGTCGTTTATACATCTTTTTATTGCATTTTAGTTGCCATTTGTTTTGGTATATAATTTATTGCATAATGTATTTTTAGAAGATGGCCAATTGGGTAGATCGATAGAATTATTTTCCCAGGTTTTAAAAGGCGGTAATTTGAGGTTCCGATATGGTTGTGAATTACTTTGACAGTTTTCATGCTATGACAGTCATTTATGCATCAGTTTAGAGCATTATGATTGCACTTTAATTTGGTATATCATTTGTGGCATAATGTGTTCGTCTAAAAAATGGTCAATTTGATGGATCGGTGGAATTATTGTTCTATGTTTAAAAACGCGGTAATTTGAGGTTCCGATATGGTTGCAAATAACTGTGACAGTTTTCATGCTAGGGCATTAGTTTACGCATCATTTTAAAGCATTACAGTTGCACTTTATTTTGGTGTATAATTTGTGGCATAATGAATTTTTACAAAAATTGGGTAGATCGGTATATTTATTGGTACAGGTTCAAAAATGCGGTAATTTAAGGCTCCGATATGGTTGCAAATAACTTTTATAGTTTTCATGTTATAACAGTCGTTTATATATCTTTTTATTGCATTATAGTTGCCATTTGCTTTGGTATATAATTTATTCCATAATATATTTTTGGAAAATGGCCAATTGGATAGATCGGTAGAATTATTTTCACAGCTTTAAAAACGCGGTAGTTTGAGGTTCCGATATGGCTGCAAATATCATTGACATTTATACATTGCATCATTTAAAGCATTATGATTGCACTTTAATATGGTATATCATTTGTAGCATAATGTGTATTTTTACAAATTGGTCAATTTGATAGATCGGTAGAATTATTGTTCTATGTTTAATAAACGCAGTAATCTGAGGTTCCGATATGGTTGCAATTAACTTTGCAGTTCGTGCTAGACAGTCGTTTATGCACCATTTTAAAGCATTAAAATTGCCATTTGTTTTGGTATATAATTTATTGCATAATGTATTTTTAGAAAATGGCCAATTGAATAGATCGGTAGAATTATTTTCCCAGTTTTAAAAAGGCGGTAATTTGAGGTTCCGATATGGTTGTGAATAACTTTGACAGTTTTCATGCTATGACAGTCATTTATGCATCATTTTAAAGCATTATGATTGCACTTTAATTTGGTATATCATTTGTGGCACAATATGTTCGTCTAAAAAATGGTCAATTTGAAGGATCGGTAGAATTATTGTTCTATGTTTAAAAACGCGGTAATTTGAGGTTCCGATATGGTTGCAAATAACTTTGACAGTTTTCATGCTAGGGCAATAGTTTATGCATCATTTTAAAGCATTACAGTTGCACTTTATTTTGGTGTATAATTTGTGGCATAATGAATTTTTACAAAAGTTGGATAGATCGGTATATTTATTGGTACAGGTTTAAAAATGCGGTAATTCAAGGCTCCGATATGGTTGCAAATAACTTTTATAGTTTTCATGTTATAACAGTCGTTTATATATCTTTTTATTGCATTATAGTTGTTATTTGTTTTGGTATATAATTTATTGCATAATATATTTTTAGAAAATTGCCAATTGGATTGGAATTATTTTCACAGCTTTAAAAAGGCGGTAATTTGAGGTTCCGATATGGTTGCAAATAACATTGACATTTTTCATGCTATGACAGTCATTTATGCATAATTTTAAAGCATTATGATTGCACTTTAATATGGTATATAATTTGTAGCATAATGTGTGTTTTTACTAATTGGTCAATTTGATAGATCGGTAGAATTATTGTTCTATGTTTAATAAACGCGGTAATCTGAGGTTCCAATATGGCTGCAATTAACTTTGGCAGTTTTCGTGCTAGGACAGTCGTTTATGCACCATTTTAAAGCATTAAAATTGCCATTTGTTTTGGTATATAATTTATTGCATAATGTATTTTTAGAAAACGGCCAATTGGTTAAATCGGTAGAATTATTTTCCCAGGTTTAAAAACGCGGTAATTTAAGGTTCCGATATGGTTGTGAATAACTTTGACAGTTTTCATGCTATGACAGTCATTTATGCATCAGTTTAAAGCATTACAGTTGGACTTTGTTTTGGTGTATAATTTGTGGCATAATGAATTTTTACAAAAATTGGATAGATCGGTATATTTATTGGTACAGGTTTAAAAATGCGGTAATTTAAGGCCCCGATATGGTTGCAAATAACTTTTATAGTTTTCATGTTATAACAGTCGTTTTATACATCTTTTTATTGCATTATAGTTGCCATTTGCTTTGGTGTATAATTTATTGCATAATGTATTTTAAGAAAATGGCCAATTGGATAGATAAGCGGTAATTGAGGTTAAGATATGGTTGTGAATAACTTTGACAGTTTTCATGCTATGACAGTCATTTATGCATCATTTTAAAGCATTATGATTGCACTTTAATTTGATATATCAATTGTGGCATAATGTGTTCATCTAAAAAATGGTCAATTTGATGGATCGGTAGAATTATTGTTCTATGTTTAAAACGCTGTAATTTGAGGTTCCGATATGGCTGTAAATAACATTGACAGTTTTCATGCTATGACAGTCATTATGCATCATTTTAATATGGTATATCATTTGTAGCATAACATGGTATATCATTTGTAGCATAATGTGTGTTTTTACAAATTGGTCAATTTGATAGATCGGTAGAATTATTGTTCTATGTTTAATAAAAACATCTGAGGTTCCGATATGGTTGCAATTAACTTTGGCAGTTTTCGTGCTAGGACAGTCGTTTATGCACCATTTTAAAGCATTAAAATTGCCATTTGTTTTGGTATATAATTTATTGCATAATGTATTTTAAGAAAATTGCCAATTGGATAGATCGGTAGAATTATTTTCCCAGGTTTAAAAAGGCGGTAATTTGAGGTTCCGATATGGTTGTGAATAACTTTGACAGTTTTCATGCTATGACAGTCATTTATGCATCAGTTTAGAGCATTATGATTGCACTTTAATTTGGTATATCATTTGTGGCATAATGTGTTCGTCTAAAAAATGGTCAATTTGATGGATCGGTAGAATTATTGTTCTATGTTTAAAAAGGCGGTAATTTGAGGTTCCGATATGGTTGCAAATAACTTTGACAGTTTTCATGCTAGGGCAATAGTTTATGCATCATTTTAAAGCATTACTGTTGCACTTTATTTTGGTGTATAATTTGTGGCATAATGAATTTTTACAAAAGTTGGATAGATCGGTATATTTATTAGTACAGGTTTAAAAATGCGGTAATTCAAGGCTCCGATATGGTTGCAAATAACTTTTATAGTTTTCATGTTATAACAGTCGTTTATATATCTTTTTATTGCATTATAGTTGCCATTGTTTTGGTATATAATTTATTGCATAATATATTTTTAGAAAATTGCCAATTGGATAGATCGGTAGAATTATTTTCACAGCTTTAAAAAGGCGGTAATTTGAGGTTCCGATATGGTTGCAAATAACATTGACAGTTTTCATGCTATGACAGTCATTTATGCTTCATTTTAAAGCGTTATGATTGTACTTTAATATGGTATATAATTTGTAGCATAATGTGTGTTTTTACTAATTGGTGAATTTGATAGATCGGTAGAATTATTGTTCTATGTGCTAGGACATTCGTTTATGCACCATTTTAAAGCATTAAAATTGCCATTTGTTTTGGTATATAAGTTATTGCATAATGTATTTTTAGAAAACGGCCAATTGGATAAATCGGTAGAATTATTTTCCTAGGTTTAAAAACGCGGTAATTCAAGGCTCCGATATGGTTGCAAATAACTTTTATAGTTTTCATGTTATAACAGTCGTTTATATATCTTTTTATTGCATTATAGTTGCCATTTGTTTTGGTATATAATTTATTGCATAATATATTTTTAGAAAATTGCCAATTGGATAGATCGGTAGAATTATTTTCACAGCTTTAAAAAGGCGGTAATTTGAGGTTCCGATATGGTTGCAAATAACATTGACAGTTTTCATGCTATGACAGTCATTTATGCTTCATTTTAAAGCGTTATGATTGTACTTTAATATGGTATATAATTTGTAGCATAATGTGTGTTTTTACTAATTGGTGAATTTGATAGATCGGTAGAATTATTGTTCTATGTGCTAGGACATTCGTTTATGCACCATTTTAAAGCATTAAAATTGCCATTTGTTTTGGTATATAAGTTATTGCATAATGTATTTTTAGAAAACGGCCAATTGGATAAATCGGTAGAATTATTTTCCTAGGTTTAAAAACGCGGTAATTCAAGGCTCCGATATGGTTGCAAATAACTTTATAGTTTTCATGTTATAACAGTCGTTTATATATCTTTTTATTGCATTATAGTTGCCATTTGTTTTGGTATATAATTTATTGCATAATATATTTTTAGAAAATTGCCAATTGGATAGATCGGTAGAATTATTTTCACAGCTTTAAAAAGGCGGTAATTTGAGGTTCCGATATGGTTGCAAATAACATTGACAGTTTTCATGCTATGACAGTCATTTATGCTTCATTTTAAAGCGTTATGATTGTACTTTAATATGGTATATAATTTGTAGCATAATGTGTGTTTTTACTAATTGGTGAATTTGATAGATCGGTAGAATTATTGTTCTATGTGCTAGGACATTCGTTTATGCACCATTTTAAAGCATTAAAATGCCATTTGTTTTGGTATATAATTATTGCATAAATGCATTTTAGAAAACGGCCAATTGGATAAATCGGTAGAATTATTTTTCCTAGGTTTAAAAACGCGGTAATTTGAGGCCCCGATATGGTTGCAAATAACTTTTATAGTTTTCATGTTATAACAGTCGTTTATACACCTTTTTATTGCATTTTAGTTGCCATTTGTTTTGGTATATAATTATTGCATAATGTATTTTTAGAAGATTGCCAATTGGGTAGATCGATAGAATTATTTTCCCAGGTTTAAAAGGCGGTAATTTGAGGTTCCGATATGGTGTGAATTACTTTGACAGTTTCCATTGCTATGACAGTCATTTATGCATCAGTTTAGAGCATTATGATTGCCACTTTAATTGGTATATCATTTGTGGCATAATGTGTTCGTCTAAAAAATGGTCAATTTGATGGATCGGTAGAATTATTGTTCTATGTTTAAAAACGCGGTAATTTGAGGTTCCGATATGGTTGCAAATAACTTTGACAGTTTTCATGCTAGGGCATTAGTTTACGCATCATTTTAAAGCATTACAGTTGCACTTTATTTTGGTGTATAATTTGTGGCATAATGAATTTTTACAAAAGTTGGATAGATCGGTATATTTATTGGTACAGGTTTAAAAATGCGGTAATTTCAAGGCTCCGATATGGTTGCAAATAAAATTATATAAGATTTTACATGTAATATAACAGTCGTTTATATATCTTTTTATTGCATTATAGTTGCCATTTGTTTTGGTATACAATTTATTGCATAATATATTTTTAGAAAATGGCCAATTGGATAGATCGGTAGAATTATTTTCACAGCTTTAAAAAGGCGGTAATTTGAGGTTCCGATATGGTTGCAAATAACATTGACAGTTTTCATGCTATGACAGTCATTTATGCATCATTTTAAAGCATTATGATTGCACTTTAATATGGTATATAATTTGTAGCATAATGTGTGTTTATACAAATTGGTCAATTTGGATAGATCGGTAGGAATTATGGTCTATGTTATAAAAGAGTAATCTGAGGTTCCGATATTGGTTGCAATAACTTTGGCGTTTTCGTGCTACAGTCGTTATGCACCATTTAAAGCATTAAAAATTGCATGTTTTGGTATATAATTATTGCTATGTATTGTAATTGGATAGATCGGTATATTTATTGGTGACAGGTTCAAAAATGCGGTAATTTAAGGCTCCGATATTGTGCAAATAACTTTTATAGTTTTCATGTTATAACAGTCGTTTATATATCTTTTTATTGCATTATAGTTGCCATTTGCTTTGGTAATAACTTATTCCATAATGTATTTTTGGAAAATGGCCAATTGGATAGATCGGTAGAATTATTTTCACAGCTTTAAAAACGCGGTAGTTTGAGGTTCCGATATGGCTGCAATAACATTGACAGTTTTCACGCTATGACAGTCATTTATGCATCATTTTAAAGCATTATGATTGCACTTTAATATGGTATATCATTTGTAGCATAATGTGTATTTTTACAAATTGGTCAATTTGATAGATCGGTAGAATTATTGCTCTATGTTTAATAAACGCAGAAATCTGAGGTTCCGATATGGTTGCAATTAACTTTGGCAGTTTTCGTGCTAGGTTATTCGTTTATGCACCATTTTAAAGCATTAAAATTGCCATTTGTTTTGGTATATAATTTATTGCATAACGTATTTTAAGAAAATGGCCAATTGGATAGATCGGTAGAATTATTTTCCCAGGTTTAAAAAGGCGGTAATTTGAGGTTCCGATAATGGTTGTGAATAACTTTGACAGTTTTCATGCTATGACAGTCATTTATGCATCATTTTAAAGCATTATGATTGCACTTTAATTTGGTATATCATTTGTGGCACAATGTGTTCGTCTAAAAAATGGTCAATTTGAAGGATCGGTAGAATTATTGTTCTATGTTTAAAAACGCGGTAATTTGAGGTTCCGATATGGTTGCAAATAACTTTGACAGTTTTCATGCTAGGGCAATAGTTTATGCATAATTTTAAAGCATTACAGTTGCACTTTATTTTGGTGTATAATTTGTGGCATAATGAATTTTTACAAAAGTTGGATAGATCGGTATATTTATTGGTACAGGTTAAAAATGCGGTAATTCAAGGCTCCGATATGGTTGCAAATAACTTTTATAGTTTTCATGTTATAACAGTCGTTTATATATCTTTTTATTGCATTATAGTTGCCATTTGTTTTGGTATATAATTTATTGCATAATATATTTTTAGAAAATGGCCAATTGGATAGATCGGTAGAATTATTTTCACAGCTTTAAAAAGGCGGTAAGTTTGAGGTTCCGATATGGCTTGCAAATAACATTGACAGTTTTCATGCTATGACAGTCATTTATGCATCATTTTAAAGCATTATGATTGCACTTTAATATGGTATATAATTTGTAGCATAATGTGTATTTTTACAAATTGGTCAATTTGATAGATCGGTAGAATTATTGTTCTATGTTTAATAAAAGCAGTAATCTGAGGTTCCGATATGGTTGCAATTAACTTTGGCAGTTTTCGTGCTAGGACAGTCGTTTATGCACCATTTTAAAGCATTAAAATTGCCATTTGTTTTGGTATATAATTTATTGCATAATGTATTTTTAGAAAATGGCCAATTGGATAGATCGGTAGAATTATTTTCCCAGGTTTAAAAAGGCGGTAATTTGAGGTTCCGATATGGTTGTGAATAACTTTGACAGTTTTCATGCTATGACAGTCATTTATGCATCATTTTAAAGCATTATGATTGCACTTTAATTTGGTATATCATTTGTGGCACAATGTGTTCGTCTAAAAAATGGTCAATTTGAAGGATCGGTAGAATTATTGTTCTATGTTTAAAAACGCGGTAATTTGAGGTTCCGATATGGTTGCAAATAACTTTGACAGTTTTCATGCTAGGGCAATAGTTTATGCATCATTTTAAAGCATTACAGTTGCACTTTATTTTGGTGTATAATTTGTGGCATAATGAATTTTTACAAAAGTTGGATAGATCGGTATATTTATTGGTACAGGTTTCAAAAATGCGGTAATTCAAGGCTCCGATATGGTTGCAAATAACTTTTATAGTTTTCATGTTATAACAGTCGTTTATATATCTTTTTATTGCATTATAGTTGCCATTTGCTTTGGTATATAACTTATTGCATAATATATTTTTAGGAAAATGGCCAATTGGATAGATCGGTAGAATTATTTTCACAGCTTTAAAAACGCGGTAATTTGAGGTTCCGATATGGCTTGCAAATAACATTGACAGTTTTCACTGCTATGACAGTCATTTATGCATCATTTTAAAGCATTATGATTGCACTTTAATATGGTATATCATTTGTAGCATAATGTGTATTTTTACAAATTGGTCAATTTGATAGATCGGTAGAATTATTGTTCTATGTTTAATAAAAGCAGTAATCTGAGGTTCCGATATGGTTGCAATTAACTTTGGCAGTTTTCGTGCTAGGACAGTCGTTTATGCACCATTTTAAAGCATTAAAATTGCCATTTGTTTTGGTATATAATTTATTGCATAATGTATTTTTAGAAAATGGCCAATTGGATAGATCGGTAGAATTATTTTCCCAGGTTTAAAAAGGCGGTAATTTGAGGTTCCGATATGGTTGTGAATAACTTTGACAGTTTTCATGCTATGACAGTCATTTATGCATCATTTTAAAGCATTATGATTGCACTTTAATTTGGTATATCATTTGTGGCACAATGTGTTCGTCTAAAAAATGGTCAATTTGAAGGATCGGTAGAATTATTGTTCTATGTTTAAAAACGCGGTAATTTGAGGTTCCGATATGGTTGCAAATAACTTTGACAGTTTTCATGCTAGGGCAATAGTTTATGCA
Source organism: Lucilia sericata (assembly GCF_015586225.1). Taxonomy (NCBI): domain Eukaryota; kingdom Metazoa; phylum Arthropoda; class Insecta; order Diptera; family Calliphoridae; genus Lucilia; species Lucilia sericata. The sequence goes on along the minus strand of NW_023995053.1, from coordinate 115,864 downwards.
TCATTTTAAAGCATTACAGTTGCACTTTATTTTGGTGTATAATTTGTGGCATAATGAATTTTTACAAAAGTTGGATAGATCGGTATATTTATTGGTACAGGTTTAAAAATGCGGTAATTCAAGGCTCCGATATGGTTGCAAATAACTTTTATAGTTTTCATGTTATAACAGTCGTTTATATATCTTTTTATTGCATTATAGTTGCCATTTGTTTTGGTATATAATTTATTGCATAATATATTTTTAGAAAATGGCCAATTGGATAGATCGGTAGAATTATTTTCACAGCTTTAAAAAGGCGGTAATTTGAGGTTCCGATATGGTTGCAAATAACATTGACAGTTTTCATGCTATGACAGTCATTTATGCTTCATTTTAAAGCATTATGATTGCACTTTAATATGGTATATAATTTGTAGCATAATGTGTGTTTTTACTAATTGGTGAATTTGATAGATCGGTAGAATTATTGTTCTATGTTTAATAAACGCGGTAATCTGAGGTTCCGATATGGCTGCAATTAACTTTGGCAGTTTTCGTGCTAGGACAGTCGTTTATGCACCATTTTAAAGCATTAAAATTGCCATTTGCTTTGGTATATAATTTATTGCATAATGTATTTTTGAAAACGGCCAATTGGATAAATCGGTAGAATTATTTTCCCAGGTTTAAAAACGCGGTAATTTGAGGTTCCGATATGGTTGTGAATAACTTTGACAGTTTTCATGCTATGACAGTCATTTATGCATCATTTTAAAGCATTACAGTTGCACTTTGTTTTTGTGTATAATTTGTGGCATAATGAATTTTTACAAAAATTGGATAGATCGGTATATTTATTGGTACAGGTTTAAAAATGCGGTAATTTAAGGCCCCGATATGGTTGCAAATAACATTTATAGTTTTCATGTTATACAGTCGTTTATACATCTTTTTATTGCATTTTAGTTGCCATTTGCTTTGGTATATAATTTATTGCATAATGTATTTTTAGAAGATGGCCAATTGGATAGATCGATAGAATTATTTTCCCAGGTTTAAAAAGGCGGTAATTTGAGGTTCCGATATGGTTGTGAATTACTTTGACAGTTTTCATGCTATGACAGTCATTTATGCATCAGTTTAGAGCATTATGATTGCACTTTAATTTGGTATATCATTTGTGGCATAATGTGTTCGTCTAAAAAATGGTCAATTTGATGGATCGGTAGAATTATTGTTCTATGTTTAAAAACGCGGTAATTTGAGGTTCCGATATGGTTGCAAATAACTTTGACAGTTTTCATGCTAGGGCAATAGTTTATGCATCATTTTAAAGCATTACAGTTGCACTTTATTTTGGTGTATAATTTGTGGCATAATGAATTTTTACAAAAGTTGGATAGATCGGTATATTTATTGGTACAGGTTTAAAAATGCGGTAATTCAAGGCTCCGATATGGTTGCAAATTACTTTTATAGTTTTCATGTTATAACAGTCGTTTATATATCTTTTTATTGCATTATAGTTGCCATTTGTTTTGGTATATAATTTATTGCATAATATATTTTTAGAAAATGGCCAATTGGATAGATCGGTAGAATTATTTTCACAGCTTTAAAAAGGCGGTAATTTGAGGTTCCGATATGGTTGCAAATAACATTGACAGTTTTCATGCTATGACAGTCATTTATGCATCATTTTAAAGCATTATGATTGCACTTTAATATGGTATATAATTTGTAGCATAATGTGTGTTTTTACAAATTGGTCAATTTGATAGATCGGTAGAATTAGTGTTCTATGTTTAATAAAAGCAGTAATCTGAGGTTCCGATATGGTTGCAATTAACTTTGGCAGTTTTCGTGCTAGGACAGTCGTTTATGCTCCATTTTAAAGCATTAAAATTGCCATTTGTTTTTGGTATATAATTTATTGCATAATGTATTTTTGAAAACGGCCAATTGGATAAATCGGTAGAATTATTTTCCCAGGTTTAAAAACGCGGTAATTTGAGGTTCCGATATGGTTGTGAATAACTTTGACAGTTTTATGCTATGACAGTCATTTATGCATCATTTTAGAGCATTACAGTTGCACTTTGTTTTTGTGTATAATTTGTAGGCATAATGAATTTTTACAAAAATTGGATAGATCGGTATATTTATTGGTACAGGTTTAAAAATGCGGTAATTTAAGGCCCCGATATGGTTGCAAATAACATTTATAGTTTTCATGTTATACAGTCGTTTAAACATCTTTTTATTGCATTTTAGTTGCCATTTGCTTTGGTATATAATTTATTCCATAATGTATTTTTAGAAGATGGCCAATTGGATAAATCGATAAAATTATTTTCCCAGGTTTAAAAAGGCGGTAATTTGAGGTTCCGATATGGTTGTGAATTACTTTGACAGTTTTCATGCTATGACAGTCATTTATGCATCAGTTTAGAGCATTATGATTGCACTTTAATTTGGTATATCATTTGTGGCATAATGTGTTCGTCTAAAAAATGGTCAATTTGATGGATCGGTAGAATTATTGTTCTATGTTTAAAAACGCGGTAATTTGAGGTTCCGATATGGTTGCAAATAACTTTGACAGTTTTCATGCTAGGGCAATAGTTTATGCATCATTTTAAAGCATTACAGTTGCACTTTATTTTGGTGTATAATTTGTGGCATAATGAATTTTTACAAAAGTTGGATAGATCGGTATATTTATTGGTACAGGTTAAAAATGCGGTAATTCAAGGCTCCGATATGGTTGCAAATTACTTTTATAGTTTTCATGTTATAACAGTCGTTTATATATCTTTTTATTGCATTATAGTTGCCATTTGTTTTGGTATATAATTTATTGCATAATATATTTTTAGAAAATTGCCAATTGGATAGATCGGTAGAATTATTTTCACAGCTTTAAAAAGGCGGTAATTTGAGGTTCCGATATGGTTGCAAATAACATTGACAGTTTTCATGCTATGACAGTCATTTATGCATCATTTTAAAGCATTATGATTGCACTTTAATATGGTATATAATTTGTAGCATAATGTGTGTTTTTACAAATTGGTCAATTTGATAGATCGGTAGAATTAGTGTTCTATGTTTAATAAAAGCAGTAATCTGAGGTTCCGATATGGTTGCAATTAACTTTGGCAGTTTTCGTGCTAGGACAGTCGTTTATGCACCATTTTAAAGCATTAAAATTGCCATTTGTTTTGGTATATAATTTATTGCATAATGTATTTTAAGAAAATGGCCAATTGGATAGATCGGTAGAATTATTTTCCCAGGTTTAAAAAGGCGGTAATTTGAGGTTCCGATATGGTTGCAAATAACTTTGACAGTTTTCATGCTAGGGCAATAGTTTATGCATCATTTTAAAGCATTACAGTTGCACTTTATTTTGGTGTATAATTGTGGCATAATGAATTTTTACAAAAGTTGGATAGATCGGTATATTTATTGGTACAGGTTTAAAAATGCGGTACTTCAAGGCTCCGATATGGTTGCACATAAATTTTATAGTTTTCATGTTATAACAGTCGTTTATATATCTTTTTATTGCATTATAGTGTCCATTTCTTTTGGTATATAATTTATTGCATAATATATTTTTAGAAAATTGCCAATTGGATAGATCGGTAGAATTATTTTCACAGCTTTAAAAAGGCGGTAATTTGAGGTTCCGATATGGTTGCAAATAACATTTTAAAGCATTATGATTGCACTTTAATATGGTATATAATTTGTAGCATAATGTGTGTTTTTACAAATTGGTCAATTTGATAGATCGGTAGAATTATTGTTCTATGTTTAATAAAAGCAGTAATCTGAGGTTCCCATATGGTTGCAATTAACTTTGGCAGTTTTCGTGCTAGCACAGTCGTTTATGCACCATTTTAAAGCATTAAAATTGCCATTTGTTTTGGTATATAATTTATTGCATAATGTATTTTAAGAAAATGGCCAATTGGATAGATCGGTAGAATTATTTTCCCAGGTTTAAAAAGGCGGTAATTTGAGGTTCCGATATGGTTGTGAATAACTTTGACAGTTTTCATGCTATGACAGTCATTTATGCATCAGTTTAGAGCATTATGATTGCACTTTAATTTGGTATATCATTTGTGGCATAATGTGTTCGTCTAAAAAATGGTCAATTTGAAGGATCGGTAGAATTATTGTTCTATGCTTAAAAACGCGGTAACTTGAGGTTCCGATATGGTTGCAAATAACTTTGACAGTTTTCATGCTAGGGCAATAGTTTATGCATCATTTTAAAGCATTACAGTTGCACTTTATTTTGGTGTATAATTTGTGGCATAATGAATTTTTACAAAAGTTTATATATATTTATTGGTACAGGTTTAAAAATGCGGTAATTCAAGGCTCCGATATGGTTGCAAATAACTTTTATAGTTTTCATGCTATAACAGTCGTTTATATATCTTTTTATTGCATTATAGTTGCCATTTGTTTTGGTATATAATTTATTGCATAATATATTTTTAGAAAATTGCCAATTGGATAGATCGGTAGAATTATTTTCACAGCTTTAAAAAGGCGGTAATTTGAGGTTCCGATATGGTTGCAAATAACATTGAAAGTTTTCATGCTATGACAGTCATTTATGCTTCATTTTAAAGCATTATGCTTGCACTTTAATATGGTATATAATTTGTAGCATAATGTGTGTTTTTACTAATTGGTGAATTTGATAGATCGGTAGAATTATTGTTCTATGTTTAATAAACGCGGTAATCTGAGGTTCCGATATGGCTGCAATTAACTTTGGCAGTTTTCGTGCTAGGACAGTCGTTTATGCATAATTTTAAAGCATTAAAATTGCCATTAGTTTTGGTATATAATTTATTGCATAATGTATTTTTAGAAAACGGCCAATTGGATAAATCGGTAGAATTATTTTCCCAGGTTTAAAAACGCGGTAATTTGAGGTTCCGATATGGTTGTGAATAACTTTGACAGTTTTCATGCAATGACAGTCATTTATGCATCATTTTAAAGCATTACAGTTGCACTTTGTTTTTGTGTATAATTTGTGGCATAATGAATTTTTACAAAAATTGGATAGATCGGTATATTTATTGGTACAGGTTTAAAAATGCGGTAATTTAAGGCCCCGATATGATTGAAAATAACTTTTATAGTTTTCATGTTATAACAGTCGTTTATACATCTTTTTATTGCATTTTAGTTGCCATTTGTTTTGGTATATAATTGATTGCATAATGTATTTTTAGAAAATGGCCAATTGGATAGATCGGTAGACTTATTTTCCCAGGTTTAAAAAGGCGGTAATTTGAGGTTCCGATATGGTTGTGAATAACTTTGACAGTTTTCATGCTATGACAGTCATTTATGCATCATTTTAAAGCATTATGATTGCACTTTAATTTGGTATATCATTTGTGGCACAATGTGTTCGTCTAAAAAATGGTCAATTTGAAGGATCGGTAGAATTGTTCTATGTTTAAAAACGCGGTAATTTGAGGTTCCGATATGGTTGCAAATAACTTTGACAGTTTTCATGCTAGGGCAATAGTTTATGCATCATTTTAAAGCATTACAGTTGCACTTTATTTTGGTGTATAATTAGTGGCATAATGAATTTTTACAAAAGTTGGATAGATCGGTATATTTATTGGTACAGGTTTAAAAATGCGTTAATTCAAGGCTCCGATATGGTTGCAAATAACTTTTATAGTTTTCATGTTATAACAGTCGTTTATATATCTTTTTATTGCATTATAGTTGTCATTTGTTTTGGTATATAATTTATTGCATAATGTATTTTAAGAAAATGGCCAATTGAATAGATCGGTAGAATTATTTTCCCAGGTTTAAAAATGCGGTAATTCAAGGCTCCGATATGGTTGCAAATAACTTTTATAGTTTTCATGTTATAACAGTCGATTATATATCTTTTTATTGCATTATAGTTGCCATTTGTTTTGGTATATAATTTATTGCATAATATATTTTGAGAAAATTGCCAATTGGATAGATCGGTAGAATTATTTTCACAGCTTTAAAAAGGCGGTAATTTGAGGTTCCGATATGGTTGCAAATAACATTGACAGTTTTCATGCTATGACAGTCATTTATGCTTCATTTTAAAGCATTATGATTGCACTTTAATATGGTATATAATTTGTAGCATAATGTGTGTTTTTACTAATTGGTGAATTTGATAGATCGGTAGAATTATTGTTCTATGTTTAATAAAAGCGGTAATCTGAGGTTCCGATATGGCTGCAATTAACTTTGGCAGTTTTCGTGCTAGGACAGTCGTTTATGCACCATTTTAAAGCATTAAAATTGCCATTTGTTTTGGTATATAATTTATTGCATAATGTATTTTTAGAAAACGGCCAATTGGATAAATCGGTAGAATTATTTTCCCAGGTTTAAAAACGCGGTAATTTGAGGTTCCGATATGGTTGTGAATAACTTTGACAGTTTTCATGCTATGACATTTATGCATCATTTTAAAGCATTACAGTTGCACTTTGTTTTTGTGTATAATTTGTGGCATAATGAATTTTTACAAAAATTGGATAGATCGGTATATTTATTGGTACAGGTTTAAAAATGCGGTAATTTAAGGCCCCGATATGGTTGCAAATAACTTTTATAGTTTTCATGTTATAACAGTCGATTATATATCTTTTTATTGCATTATAGTTGCCATTTGTTTTGGTATATAATTTATTGCATAATATATTTTTAGAAAATTGCCAATTGGATAGATCGGTAGAATTATTTTCACAGCTTTAAAAAGGCGGTAATTTGAGGTTCCGATATGGTTGCAAATAACATTGACAGTTTTTATGCTATGACAGTCATTTATGCTTCATTTTAAAGCATTATGATTGCACTTTAATATGGTATATAATTTGTAGCATAATGTGTGTTTTTACTAATTGGTGAATTTGATAGATCGGCAGAATTATTGTTCTATGTTTAATAAAAGCAGTAATCTGAGGTTCCGATATGGTTGCAATTAACTTTGGCAGTTTTCGTGCTAGGACAGTCGTTTATGCACCATTTTAAAGCATTAAAATTGCTATTTGTTTTGGTATATAATTTATTGCATAATGTATTTTTAGAAAACGGCCAATTGGATAAATCGGTACAATTATTTTCCCAGGTTTAAAAAGGCGGTAATTTGAGGTTCCGATATGGTTGTGAATAACTTTGACAGTTTTCATGCTATGACAGTCATTTATGCATCATTTTAAAGCATTACAGTTGCACTTTGTTTTTGTGTATAATTTGTGGCATAATGAATTTTTACAAAAATTGGATAGATTGGTATATTTATTGGTATAGGTTTAAAAATGCGGTAATTTAAGGCCCCAATATGGTTGCAAATAACTTTTATAGTTTTCATGTTATAACAGTCGTTTATACATCTTTTTATTGCATTTTAGTTGCCATTTGTTTTGGTATATAATTTATTGCATAATGTATTTTTAGAAAACGGCCAATTGGATAAATCGGTAGAATTATTTTCCCAGGTTTAAAAACGCGGTAATTTGAGGTTCCGATATGGTTGTGAATAACTTTGACAGTTTTCATGCTATGACAGTCATTTATGCATCATTTTAAAGCATTACAGTTGCACATTGTTTTTGTGTATAATTTGTGGCATAATGAATTTTTACAAAAATTGGATAGATCGGTATATTTATTGGTATAGGTTTAAAAATGCGGTAATTTAAGGCCCCAATATGGTTGCAAATAACTTTTATAGTTTTCATGTTATAACAGTCGTTTATACATCTTTTTATTGCATTTCAGTTGCCATTTGTTTTGGTATATAATTTATTGCAGAATGTATTTTTAGAAGATGGCCAATTGGATAGATCGATAGAATTATTTTCCCAGGTTTAAAAAGGCGGTAATTTGAGGTTCCGATATGGTTGTGAATTACTTTGACAGTTTTCATGCTATGACAGTCATTTATGCATCAGTTTAGAGCATTATGATTGCACTTTAATTTGGTATATCATTTGTGGCATAATGTGTTCGTCTAAAAAATGGTCAATTTTTGGATCGGTGGAATTATTGTTCTATGTTTAAAAACGCGGTAATTTGAGGTTCCGATATGGTTGCAAATAACTTTGACAGTTTTCATGCTAGGGCATTAGTTTACGCATCATTTTAAAGCATTACAGTTGCACTTTATTTTGGTGTATAATTTGTGGCATAATGAATTTTTACAAAAATTGGATAGATCGGTATATTTATTGGTACAGGTTCAAAAATGCGTTAATTTAAGGCTCCGATATGGTTGCAAATAACTTTTATAGTTTTCATGTTATAACAGTCGTTTATATATCTTTTTATTGCATTATAGTTGCCATTTGCGTTGGTATATAATTTATTCCATAATATATTTTTGGAAAATGGCCAATTGGATAGATCGGTAGAGTTATTTTCACAGCTTTAAAAACGCGGATAATTTGAGGTTCCGATATGGCTGCAAATAACATTGACAGTTTTCACGCTATGACAGTCATTTATGCATCATTTTAAAGCATAATGATTGCACTTTAATATGGTATATCATTTGTAGCATAATGTGTATTTTTACAAATTGGTCAATTTGATAGATCGGTAGAATTATTGTTCTATGTTTAATAAACGCAGTAATCTGAGGTTCCGATATGGTTGCAATTAACTTTGGCAGTTTTCGTGCTAGGACAGTCGTTTATGCACCATTTAAAGCATTAAAATTGCCATTTGTTTTGGTATATAATTTATTGCATAATGTATTTTTAGAAAATGGCCAATTGGATAGATCGGTATAATTATTTTCCCAGGTTTAAAAAGGCGGTAATTTGAGGTTCCGATATGGTTGTGAATAAGTTTGACAGTTTTCATGCTGTGACAGTCATTTATGCATCATTTTAAAGCATTATGATTGCACTTTAATTTGGTATATCATTTGTGGCACAATGTGTTCGTCTAAAAAATGGTCAATTTGAAGGATCGGTAGAATTATTGTTCTATGTTTAAAAACGCGGTAATTTGAGGTTCCGATATGGTTGCAAATAACTTTGACAGTTTTCATGCTAGGGAAATAGTTTATGCATCATTTTAAAGCATTACAGTTGCACTTTATTTTGGTGTATAATTTGTGGCATAATGAATTTTTACAAAAGTTGGATAGATCGGTATATTTATTGGTACAGGTTTAAAAATGCGGTAATTCAAGGCTCCGATATGGTTGCAAATAACTTTTATAGTTTTCATGTTATAACAGTCGTTTATATATCTTTTTATTGCATTATAGTTGCCATTTGTTTTGGTATATAATTTATTGCATAATATATTTTTAGAAAATTGCCAATTGGATAGATCGGTAGAATTATTTTCACAGCTTTAAAAAGGCGGTAATTTGAGGTTCCGATTGGTTGCAAATAACATTGACAGTTTTCATGCTATGACAGTGATTTATGCTTCATTTTAAAGAATTATGATTGCACTTTAATATGGTATATAATTTGTAGCATAATGTGTGTTTTTACTAATTGGTGAATTTGATAGATCGGTAGAATTATTGTTCTATGTTTAATAAACGCGGTAATCTGAGGTTCCGATATGGTTGCTAATAACTTTGACAGTTTTCATGCTAGGGCAATAGTTTATGCATCATTTTAAAGCATTAAGTTGCACTTTATTTTGGTGTATAATTTGTGGCATAATGAATTTTTACAAAAATTGGATAGATCGGTATATTTATTGGTACAGGTTTAAAAATGCGGTAATTCAAGGCTCCGATATGGTTGCAAATAACTTTTATAGTTTTCATGTTATAACAGTCGTTTATATATCCTTTTATTGAATTATAGTTGCCATTTGCTTTGGTATATAATTTATTCCATAATATATTTTTGGAAAATGGCCAATTGGATAGATCAGTAGAATTATTTTCACAGCTTTAAAAACGCGGTAGTTTGAGGTTCCGATATGGCTGCAAATAACATTGACAGTTTTCACGCTATGACAGTCATTTATGCATCATTTTAAAGCGTTATGATTGCACTTTAATATGGTATATAATTTGTAGCATAATGTGTGTTTTACAAATTGGTCAATTTGATAGATCAGTAGAATTATTGTTCTATGTTTAATAAAAGCAGTAATCTGAGGTTCCGATATGGTTGCAATTAACTTTGGCAGTTTTCGTGCTAGGACAGTCGTTTATGCACCATTTTAAAGCATTAGAATTGCCATTTGTTTTGGTATATAATTTATTGCATAATGTATTTTTAGAAAACGGCCAATTGGATAAATCGGTAGAATTATTTTCCCAGGTTTAAAAACGCGGTAATTTGAGGTTCCGATATGGTTGTGAATAACTTTGACAGTTTTCATGCTATGACAGTCATTTATGCATCATTTTAAAGCATTATAGTTGCACTTTGTTTTTGTGTATAATTTGTGGCATAATGAATTTTTACAAAAATTGGATAGATCGGTATATTTATTGGTACAGGTTTAAAAATGCGGTAATTTAAGGCCCCGATATGGTTGCAAATAACTTTTATAGTTTTCATGTTATAACAGTCGTTTATACATCTTTTTATTGCATTTTAGTTGCCATTTGTTTTGGTATATAATTTATTGCATAATGTATTTTTAGAAGATGGCCAATTGGATAGATCGATAGAATTATTTTCCCAGGTTTAAAAAGGCGGTAATTTGAGGTTCCGATATGGTTGTGAATTACTTTGACAGTTTTCATGCTATGACAGTCATTTATGCATCAGTTTAGAGCATTATGATTGCACTTTAATTTGGTATATCATTTGTGGCATAATGTGTTCGTCTAAAAAATGGTCAATTTGATGGATCGGTAGAATTATTGTTCTATGTTTAAAAACGCGGTAATTTGAGGTCCCGATATGGTTGTGAATAACTTTGACAGTTTTCATGCTATGACAGTCATTTATGCATCATTTTAAAGCATTACAGTTGCACTTTATTTTGGTGTATAATTTGTGGCATAATGAATTTTTACAAAAATTGGATAGATCGGTATATTTATTGGTACAGGTTTAAAAATGCGGTAATTCAAGGCTCCGATATGGTTGCAAATAACTTTTATAGTTTTCATGTTATAACAGTCGTTTATATATCCTTTTATTGAATTATAGTTGCCATTTGCTTTGGTATATAATTTATTCCATAATATATTTTTGGAAAATGGCCAATTGGATAGATCAGTAGAATTATTTTCACAGCTTTAAAAACGCGGTAGTTTGAGGTTCCGATATGGCTGCAAATAACATTGACAGTTTTCACGCTATGACAGTCATTTATGCATCATTTTAAAGCGTTATGATTGCACTTTAATATGGTATATAATTTGTAGCATAATGTGTGTTTTTACAAATTGGTCAATTTGATAGATCAGTAGAATTATTGTTCTATGTTTAATAAAAGCAGTAATCTGAGGTTCCGATATGGTTGCAATTAACTTTGGCAGTTTTCGTGCTAGGACAGTCGTTTATGCACCATTTTAAAGCATTAGAATTGCCATTTGTTTTGGTATATAATTTATTGCATAATGTATTTTTAGAAAACGGCCAATTGGATAAATCGGTAGAATTATTTTCCCAGGTTTAAAAACGCGGTAATTTGAGGTTCCGATATGGTTGTGAATAACTTTGACAGTTTTCATGCTATGACAGTCATTTATGCATCATTTTAAAGCATTACAGTTGCACTTTGTTTTTGTGTATAATTTGTGGCATAATGAATTTTTACAAAAATTGGATAGATCGGTATATTTATTGGTACAGGTTTAAAAATGCGGTAATTTAAGGCCCCGATATGGTTGCAAATAACTTTTATAGTTTTCATGTTATAACAGTCGTTTATACATCTTTTTATTGCATTTTAGTTGCCATTTGTTTTGGTATATAATTTATTGCATAATGTATTTTTAGAAGATGGCCAATTGGATAGATCGATAGAATTATTTTCCCAGGTTTAAAAAGGCGGTAATTTGAGGTTCCGATATGGTTGTGAATTACTTTGACAGTTTTCATGCTATGACAGTCATTTATGCATCAGTTTAGAGCATTATGATTGCACTTTAATTTGGTATATCATTTGTGGCATAATGTGTTCGTCTAAAAAATGGTCAATTTGATGGATCGGTAGAATTATTGTTCTATGTTTAAAAACGCGGTAATTTGAGGTCCCGATATGGTTGTGAATAACTTTGACAGTTTTCATGCTATGACAGTCATTTATGCATCATTTTAAAGCATTACAGTTGCACTTTATTTTGGTGTATAATTTGTGGCATAATGAATTTTTACAAAAATTGGATAGATCGGTATATTTATTGGTACAGGTTCAAAATGGGGTAATTTAAGGCTCCGATATGGTTGCAAATAACTTTTATAGTTGTCATGTTATAATAGTCGTTTATATATCTTTTTATTGCATTATAGTTGCCATTTGCTTTGGTATATAATTTATTCCATAATATATTTTTGGAAAATGGCCAATTGAATAGATCGGTAGAATTATTTTCACAGCTTTAAAAACGCGGTAGTTTGAGGTTCCGATATGGTTGCAAATAACATTGACAGTTTTCACGCTATGACAGTCATTTATGCATCATTTTAAAGCATTATGATTGCACTTTAATATGGTATATCATTTGTAGCATAATGTGTATTTTTACAAATTGGTCAATTTGATAGATCGGTAGAATTATTGTTCTATGTTTAATAAACGCAGTAATCTGAGGTTCCGATATGGTTGCAATTAACTTTGGCAGTTTTCGTGCTAGGACAGTCGTTTATGCACCATTTTAAAGCATTAAAATTGCCATTTGTTTTGGTATATAATTGATTGCATAATGTATTTTTAGAAAATGGCCAATTGGATAGATCGGTAGAATTATTTTCCCAGGTTTAAAAAGGCGGTAATTTGAGGTTCCGATAAGGTTGTGAATAACTTTGACAGTTTTCATGCTATGACAGCATTATGATTGCACTTTAATTTGGTATATCATTTGTGGCATAATGTGTTCGTCTAAAAAATGGTCAATTTGAAGGATCGGTAGAATTATTGTTCTATGTTTAAAAACGCGGTAATTTGAGGTTCCGATATGGTTGCAAATAACTTTGACAGTTTTCATGCTAGGGCAATAGTTTATGCATCATTTTAAAGCATTACAGTCGCACTTTATTTTGGTGTATAATTTGTGGCATATTGAATTTTACAAAAGTTGGATAGATCGGTATATTTATTGGTACAGGTTTAAAAATGCGGTAATTCAAGGCTCCGATATGGTTGCAAATAACTTTTATAGTTTTCATGTTATAACAGTCGTTTATATATCTTTTTATTGCATTATAGTTGCCATTTGTTTTGGTATATAATTTATTGCATAATGTATTTTTAGAAAATGGCCAATTGGATAGATCGGTAGAATTATTTTCACAGCTTTAAAAAGGCGTTAATTTAGGTTCCGATATGGTTGCAAATAACATTGACAGTTTTAATGCTATGACAGTCATTTATGCATCATTTTAAAGCATTATGATTGCACTTTAATATGGTATATAATTTGTAGCATAATGTGTGTTTTTACAAATTGGTCAATTTGATAGATCGGTAGAATTATTGTTCTATGTTTAATAAAAGCAGTAATCTGAGGTTCCGATATGGTTGCAATTAACTTTGGCAGTTTTCGTGCTAGGACAGTCGTTTATGCACCATTTTAAAGCATTAAAATTGCCATTTGTTTTGGTATATAATTTATTGCATAATGTATTTTAAGAAAATGGCCAATTGGATAGATCGGTAGAATTATTTTCCCAGGTTTAAAAATGCGGTAATTTGAGGTTCCGATATGGTTGTGAATAACTTTGACAGTTTTCATGCTATGCCAGTCATTTATGCATCAGTTTAGAGCATTATTATTGCACTTTAATTTGGTATATCATTTGTGGCATAATGTGTTCGTCTAAAAAATGGTCAATTTGATGGATCGGTAGAATTATTGTTCTATGTTTAAAAACGCGGTAATTTGAGGTTCCGATATGGTTGCAAATAACTTTGACAGTTTTCATGCTAGGGCAATAGTTTATGCACCATTTTAAAGCATTACAGTTGCACTTTATTTTGGTGTATAATTTGTGGCATAATGAATTTTTACAAAAGTTGGATAGATCGGTATATTTATTGGTACAGGTTTAAAAATGCGGTAATTCAAGGCTCCGATATGGTTGCAAATAACTTTTACAGTTTTCATGTTATAACAGTCGTTTATATATCTTTTTATTGCATTATAGTTGCCATTTGTTTTGGTATATAATTTATTGCATAATATATTTTTAGAAAATTGCCAATTGGATAGATCGGTAGAATTATTTTCACAGCTTTAAAAAGGCGGTAATTTGAGGTTCCGATATGGTTGCAAATAACATTGACAGTTTTCATGCTATGACAGTCATTTATGCTTCATTTTAAAGCATTATGATTGCACTTTAATATGGTATATAATTTGTAGCATAATGTGTGTTTTTACTAATTGGTGAATTTGATAGATCGGTAGAATTATTGTTCTATGTTTAATAAACGCGGTAATCTGAGGTTCCGATATGGCTGCAATTAACTTTGGCAGTTTTCGTGCTAGGACAGTCGTTTATGCACCATTTTAAAGCATTAAAATTGCCATTTGTTTTGGTATATAATTTATTGCATAATGTATTTTTAGAAAACGGCCAATTGGATAAATCGGTAGAATTATTTTCCCAGGTTTAAAAACGCGGTAATTTGAGGTTGTGAATAACTTTGACAGTTTTCATGCTATGACAGTCATTTATGCATCATTTTAAAGCATTACAGTTGCACTTTATTTTTGTGTATAATTTGTGGCATAATGAATTTTTACAAAAATTGGATAGATCGGTATATTTATTGGTACAGGTTTAAAAATGCGGTAATTTAAGACCCCGATATGGTTGCAAATAACTTTTATAGTTTTCATGTTATAATAGTCGTTTATACATCTTTTTATTGCATTTTAGTTGCCATTTGTTTTGGTATATAATTTATTGCATAATGTATTTTTAGAAGATGGCCAATTGGATAGATCGATAGAATTATTTTCCCAGGTTTAAAAAGGCGGTAATTTGAGGCTCCGATATGGTTGTGAATTACTTTGACAGTTTTCATGCTATGACAGTCATTTATGCATCAGTTTAGAGCATTGTGATTGCACTTTAATTTGGTATATCATTTGTGGCATAATGTGTTCGTCTAAAAAATGGTCAATTTGATGGATCGGTAGAATTATTGTTCTATGTTTAAAAACGCGGTAATTTGAGGTTCCGATATGGTTGCAAATAACTTTGACAGTTTTCATGCTAGGGCATTAGTTTACGCATCATTTTAAAGCATTACTGTTGCACTTTATTTTGGTGTATAATTTGTGGCATAATGAATTTTTACAAAAATTGGATAGATCGGTATATTTATTGGTACAGGTTCAAAAATGCGGTAATTTAAGGCTCCGATATGGTTGCAAATAACTTTTATAGTTTTCATGTTATAACAGTCGTTTATATATCTTTTTATTGCATTATAGTTGCCATTTGCTTTGGTATATAATTTATTCCATAATATATTTTTGGAAAATGGCCAATTGAATAGATCGGTAGAATTATTTTCACAGCTTTAAAAACGCGGTAGTTTGAGGTTCCGATATGGCTGCAAATAACATTGACAGTTTTCACGCTATGACAGTCATTTATGCATCATTTTAAAGCATTATGATTGCACTTTAATATGGTATATCATTTGTAGCATAATGTGTATTTTTACAAATTGGTCAATTTGATAGATCGGTAGAATTATTGTACTATGTTTAATAAATGCAGTAATCTGAGGTTCCGATATGGTTGCAATTAACTTTGGCAGTTTTCGTGCTAGGACAGTCGTTTATGCACCATTTTAAAGCATTAAAATTGCCATTTGTTTTGGTATCTAATTTATTGCATAATGTATTTTTAGAAAATGGCCAATTGGATAGATCGGTAGAATTATTTTCCCAGGTTTAAAAAGGCGGTAATTTGAGGTTCCGATATGGTTGTGAATAACTTTGACAGTTTTCATGCTATGACAGCATTATGATTGCACTTTAATTTGGTATATCATTTGTGGCACAATGTGTTCGTCTAAAAAATGGTCAATTTGAAGGATCGGTAGAATTATTGTTCTATGTTTAAAAACGCGGTAATTTGAGGTTCCGATATGGTTGCAAATAACTTTGACAGTTTTCATGCTAGGGCAATAGTTTATGCATCATTTTAAAGCATTACAGTTGCACTTTATTTTGGTGTATAATTTGTGGCATAATGAATTTTTACAAAAGTTGGATAGATCGGTATATTTATTGGTACAGATTTAAAAATGCGGTAATTCAAGGCTCCGATATGGTTGCAAATAACTTTTATAGTTTTCATGTTAGAACAGTCGTTTATATATCTTTTTATTGCATTATAGTTGCCATTTGTTTTGGTATATAATTTATTGCATAATATATTTTTAGAAAATTGCCAATTGGATAGATTGGTAGAATTATTTTCACAGCTTTAAAAACGCGGTAATTTGAGGTTCCGATATGGTTGCAAATAACATTGACAGTTTTCATGCTATGACAGTCATTTATGCTTCATTTTAAAGCATTATGATTGCACTTTAATATGGTATATAATTTGTAGCATAATGTGTGTTTTTACTAATTGGTGCATTTGATAGATCGGTAGAATTATTGTTCTATGTTTAATAAACGCGGTAATCTGAGGTTCCGATATGGCTGCAATTAACTTTGGCAGTTTTCGTGCTAGGACAGTCGTTTATGCACCATTTTAAAGCATTAAAATTGCCATTTGTTTTGGTATATAATTTATTGCATAATGTATTTTAAGAAAATGGCCAATTGGATAGATCGGTAGAATTATTTTCCCAGGTTTAAAAAGGCGGTAATTTGAGGTTCCGATATGGTTGTGAATAACTTTGACAGTTTTCATGCTATGACAGTCATTTATGCATCAGTTTAGAGCATTATGATTGCACTTTAATTTGGTATATAATTTGTGGCATAATGTGTTCGTCTAAAAAATGGTCAATTTGATGGATCGGTAGAATTATTGTTCTATGTTTAAAAACGCGGTAATTTGAGGTTCCGATATGGTTGCTAATAACTTTGACAGTTTTCATGCTAGGGCAATAGTTTATGCATCATTTTAAAGCATTAAGTTGCACTTTATTTTGGTGTATAATTTGTGGCATAATGAATTTTTACAAAAATTGGATAGATCGGTATATTTATTGGTACAGGTTTAAAAATGCGGTAATTCAAGGCTCCGATATGGTTGCAAATAACTTTTATAGTTTTCATGTTATAACAGTCGTTTATATATCTTTTTATTGCATTATAGTTGCCATTTGCTTTGGTATATAATTTATTCCATAATATATTTTTGGAAAATGGCAAATTGAATAGATCGGTAGAATTATTTTCACAGCTTTAAAAACGCGGTAGTTTGAGGTTCCGATATGGCTGCAAATAACATTGACAGTTTTCACGCTATGACAGTCATTTATGCATCATTTTAAAGCATTATGATTGCACTTTAATATGGTATATCATTTGTAGCATAATGTATATTTTTACAAATTGGTCAATTTGATAGCTCGGTAGAATTATTGTTCTATGTTTAATAAACGCAGTAATCTGAGGTTCCGATATGGTTGCAATTAACTTTGGCAGTTTTCGTGCTAGGACAGTCGTTTATGCACCATTTTAAAGCATTAAAATTGCCATTTGTTTTGGTATCTAATTTATTGCATAATGTATTTTTAGAAAATGGCCAATTGGATAGATCGGTAGAACTATTTTCCCAGGTTTAAAAAGGCGGTAATTTGAGGTTCCGATATGGTTGTGAATAACTTTGACAGTTTTCATGCTATGACAGCATTATGATTGCACTTTAATTTGGTATATCATTTGTGGCACAATGTGTTCGTCTAAAAAATGGTCAATTTGAAGGATCGGTAGAATTATTGTTCTATGATTAAAAACGTGGTAATTTGAGGTTCCGATATGGTTGCAAATAACTTTGACAGTTTTCATGCTAGGGCAATAGTTTATGCATCATTTTAAAGCATTACAGTTGCACTTTATTTTGGTGTATAATTTGTGGCATAATGAATTTTTACAAAAGTTGGATAGATCGGTATATTTATTGGTACAGATTTAAAAATGCGGTAATTCAAGGCTCCGATATGGTTGCAAATAACTTTTATAGTTTTCATGTTAGAACAGTCGTTTATATATCTTTTTATTGCATTATAGTTGCCATTTGTTTTGGTATATAATTTATTGCATAATATATTTTTAGAAAATTGCCAATTGGATAGATTGGTAGAATTATTTTCACAGCTTTAAAAAGGCGGTAATTTGAGGTTCCGATATGGTTGCAAATAACATTGACAGTTTTCATGCTATGACAGTCATTTATGCTTCATTTTAAAGCATTATGATTGCACTTTAATATGGTATATAATTTGTAGCATAATGTGTGTTTTTACTAATTGGTGAATTTGATAGATCGGTAGAATTATTGTTCTATGTTTAATAAACGCGGTAATCTGAGGTTCCGATATGGCTGCAATTAACTTTGGCAGTTTTCGTGCTAGGACAGTCGTTTATGCACCATTTTAAAGCATTAAAATTGCCATTTGTTTTGGTATATAATTTATTGCATAATGTATTTTTAGAAAACGGCCAATTGGATAAATCGGTGGATTTATTTTCCCAGGTTTAAAAACGCGGTTATTTGAGGTTCCGATATGGTTGTGAATAACTTTGACAGTTTTCATGCTATGACAGTCATTTATGCATCATTTTAAAGCATTACAGTTGCACTTTGTTTTTGTGTATAATTTGTGGCATAATGAATTTTTACAAAAATTGGATAGATCGGTATATTTATTGGTACAGGTTTAAAAATGCAGTAATTTATGGCCCCGATATGGTTGCAAATAACTTTTATAGTTTTCATGTTATAACAGTCGTTTATACATCTTTTTATTGCATTTTAGTTGCCATTTGTTTTGGTATATAATTTATTGCATAATGTATTTTTAGAAGATGGCCAATTGGATAGATCGGTAGAATTATTTTCACAGCTTTAAAAACGCGGTAGTTTGAGGTTCCGATATGGCTGCAAATAACATTGACAGTTTTCACGCTATGACAGTCATTTATGCATCGTTTGTAGCATAATGTGTGTTTTTACAAATTGGTGAATTTGATAGATCGGTAGAATTATTGTTCTATGTTTAATAAACGCAGTAATCTGAGGTTCCGATATGGTTGCAATTAACTTTGGCAGTTTTCGTGCTAGGACAGTCGTTTATGCACCATTTTAAAGCATTAAAATTGCCATTTGTTTTGGTATCTAATTTATTGCATAATGTATTTTTAGAAAATGGCCAATTGGATAGATCGGTAGAATTATTTTCCCAGGTTTAAAAAGGCGGTAATTTGAGGTTCCGATATGGTTGTGAATAACTTTGACAGTTTTCATGCTATGACAGCATTATGATTGCACTTTAATTTGGTATATCATTTGTGGCACAATGTGTTCGTCTAAAAAATGGTCAATTTGAAGGATCGGTAGAATTATTGTTCTATGATTAAAAACGCGGTAATTTGAGGTTCCGATATGGTTGCAAATAACTTTGACAGTTTTCATGCTAGGGCAATAGTTTATGCATCATTTTAAAGCATTACAGTTGCACTTTATTTTGGTGTATAATTTGTGGCATAATGAATTTTATCAAAAGTTGGATAGATCGGTATATTTATTGGTACAGATTTAAAAATGCGGTAATTCAAGGCTCCGATATGGTTGCAAATAACTTTTATAGTTTTCATGTTAGAACAGTCGTTTATATATCTTTTTATTGCATTATAGTTGCCATTTGTTTTGGTATATAATTTATTGCATAATATATTTTTAGAAAATTGCCAATTGGATAGATTGGTAGAATTATTTTCACAGCTTTAAAAAGGCGGTAATTTGAGGTTCCGATATGGTTGCAAATAACATTGACAGTTTTCATGCTATGACAGTCATTTATGCTTCATTTTAAAGCATTATGATTGCACTTTAATATGGTATATAATTTGTAGCATAATGTGTGTTTTTACTAATTGGTGAATTTGATAGATCGGTAGAATTATTGTTCTATGTTTAATAAACGCGGTAATCTGAGGTTCCGATATGGCTGCAATTAACTTTGGCAGTTTTCGTGCTAGGACAGTCGTTTATGCACCATTTTAAAGCATTAAAATTGCCATTTGTTTTGGTATATAATTTATTGCATAATGTATTTTTAGAAAACGGCCAATTGGATAAATGGGTGGATTTATTTTCCCAGGTTTAAAAACGCGGTTATTTGAGGTTCCGATATGGTTGTGAATAACTTTGACAGTTTTCATGCTATGACAGTCATTTATGCATCATTTTAAAGCATTACAGTTGCACTTTGTTTTTGTGTATAATTTGTGGCATAATGAATTTTTACAAAAATTGGATAGATCGGTATATTTATTGGTACAGGTTTAAAAATGCAGTAATTTATGGCCCCGATATGGTTGCAAATAACTTTTATAGTTTTCATGTTATAACAGTCGTTTATACATCTTTTTATTGCATTTTAGTTGCCATTTGTTTTGGTATATAATTTATTGCATAATGTATTTTTAGAAGATGGCCAATTGGATAGATCGGTAGAATTATTTTCACAGCTTTAAAAACGCGGTAGTTTGAGGTTCCGATATGGCTGCAAATAACATTGACAGTTTTCACGCTATGACAGTCATTTATGCATCGTTTTAAAGCATTATGATTGCACTTTAATATGGTATATCATTTGTAGCATAATGTGTATTTTTACAAATTGGTCAATTTGATAGATCGGTAGAATTATTGTTCTATGTTTAATAAACGCAGTAATCTGAGGTTCCGATATGGTTGCAATTAACTTTGGCAGTTTTCGTGCTAGGACAGTCGTTTATGCACCATTTTAAAGCATTAAAATTGCCATTTGTTTTGGTATATAATTTATTGCATAATGTATTTTTAGAAAATGGCCAATTGGATAGATCGGTAGAATTATTTTCCCAGGTTTAAAAAGGCGGTAATTTGAGGTTCCGATATGGTTGTGAATAACTTTGACAGTTTTCATGCTATGACAGTCATTTATGCATCATTTTAAAGCATTATGATTGCACTTTAATTTGGTATATCATTTGTGGCACAATGTGTTCGTCTAAAAAATGGTCAATTTGAAGGATCGGTAGAATTATTGTTCTATGTTTAAAAACGCGGTAATTTGAGGTTCCGATATGGTTGCAAATAACTTTGACAGTTTTCATGCTAGGGCAATAGTTTATGCATCATTTTAAAGCATTACAGTTGCACTTTATTTTGGTGTATAATTTGTGGCATAATGAATTTTTACAAAAGTTGGATAGATCGGTATATTTATTGGTACAGGTTTAAAAATGCGGTAATTCAAGGCTCCGATATGGTTGCAAATAACTTTTATAGTTTTCATGTTATAACAGTCGTTTATATATCTTTTTATTGCATTATAGTTGCCATTTGTTTTGGTATATAATTTATTGCATAATATATTTTTAGAAAATTGCCAATTGGATAGATCGGTAGAATTATTTTCACAGCTTTAAAAAGGCGGTAATTTGAGGTTCCGATATGGTTGCAAATAACATTGACAGTTTTCATGTTATGACAGTCATTTATGCATCATTTTAAAGCATTATGATTGCACTTTAATATGGTGTATAATTTGTAGCATAATGTGTGTTTTTACAAATTGGTCAATTTGATAGATCGGTAGAAATCTTGTACTATGTTTAATAAAAGCAGTAATCTGAGGTTCCGATATGGTTGCAATTAACTTTGGCAGTTTTCGTGCTAGGACAGTCGTTTATGCACCATTTTAAAGCATTAAAATTGCCATTTGTTTCGGTATATAATTTATTGCATAATGTATTTTAAGAAAATGGCCAATTGGATAGATCGGTAGAATTATTTTCCCAGGTTTAAAAAGGCGGTAATTTGAGGTTCCGATATGGTTGTGAATAACTTTGACAGTTTTCATGCTATGACAGTCATTTATGCATCAGTTTAGAGCATTATGATTGCACTTTAATTTGGTATAGCATTTGTGGCACAATGTGTTCGTCAAAAAAATGGTCAATTTGAAGGATCGGTAGAATTATTGTTCTATGTTTAAAAACGCGGTAATTTGAGGTTCCGATATGGTTGCAAATAACTTTGACAGTTTTCATGCTAGGGCATTAGTTTACGCATCATTTTAAAGCATTACATTTGCACTTTATTTTATTGTGTAAAATTTGTGGCATAATGAATTTTTACAAAAATTGGATAGATCGGTATATTTATTGGTACAGGTTCAAAAATGCGGTAATTTAAGGCTCCGATATGGTTGCAAATAACTTTTATAGTTTTCATGCTATAACAGTCGTTTATATATCTTTTTATTGCATTATAGTTGCCATTTGCGTTGGTATATAATTTATTCCATAATATATTTTTGGAAAATGGCCAATTGGATAGATCGGTAGAATTATTTTCACAGCTTTAAAAACGCGGTAGTTTGAGGTTCCGATATGGCTGCAAATAACATTGACAGTTTTCACGCTATGACAGTCATTTATGCATCATTTTAAAGCATTATGATTGCACTTTAATATGGTATATCATTTGTAGCATAATGTGTGTTTTTACAAATTGGTCAATTTGATAGATCGGTAGAATTATTGTTCTATGTTTAATAAAAGCAGTAATCTGAGGTTCCGATATGGTTGCAATTAACTTTGGCAGTTTTCGTGCTAGGACAGTCGCTTATGCACCATTTTAAAGCATTAAAATTGCCATTTGTTTTGGTATATAATTTATTGCATAATGTATTTTTAGAAAACGGCCAATTGGATAAATCGGTAGAATTATTTTCCCAGGTTTAAAAACGCGGTACTTTGAGGTTCCGATATGGTTGTGAATAACTTTGACAGTTTTCATGCTATGACAGTCATTTATGCATCATTTTAAAGCATTACAGTTGCACTTTGTTTTTGTGTATAATTTGTGGCATAATGAATTTTTACAAAAATATGATAGATCTTTATATTTATTGGTACAGGTTTAAAAATGCGGTAATTTAAGGCCCCGATATGGTTGCAAATAACTTTTTTAGTTTTCATGTTATAACAGTCGTTTATACATCTTTTTATTGCATTATAGTTGCCATTTGCTTTGGTATATTATTTATTCCATAATATATTTATTTAGTTGCCATTTGTTTTGGTATATAATTTATTGCATAATGTATCTTTAGAAGATGGCCAATTGGATAGATCGATAGAATTATTTTCCCAGGTTTAAAAAGGCGGTAATTTGAGGTTCCGATATGGTTGCAAATAACTTTGACAGTTTTCATGCTAGGGCATTAGTTTATGCATCATTTTAAAGCATTACAGTTGCACTTTATTTTGGTGTATAATTTGTGGCACAATGAATTTTTACAAAAATTGGATAGATCGGTATATTTATTGGTACAGGTTCAAAAATGCGGTAATTTAAGGCTCCGATATGGTTGCAAATAACTTTTATAGTTTTCATGTTATAACAGTCGTTTATATATCTTTTTATTGCATTATAGTTGCCATTTGCTTTGGTATATAATTTATTCCATAATATATTTTTGGAAAATGGCCAATTGGATAGATCGGTAGAATTATTTTCACAGCTTTAAAAACGCGGTAGTTTGAGGTTCCGATATGGCTGCAAATAACATTGACAGTTTTCACGCTATGACAGTCATTTATACATCATTTTAAAGCATTATGATTGCACTTTAATATGGTATATCATTTGTAGCATAATGTGTATTTTTACAAATTGGTCAATTTGATAGATCGGTAGAATTATTGTTCTATGTTTAATAAACGCAGTAATCTGAGGTTCCGTTACGGTTGCAATTAACTTTGGCAGTTTTCATGCTATGACAGTCATTTATGCATCAGTTTAGAGCATTATGATTGCACTTTAATTTGGTATATCATTTGTGGCATAATGTGTTCGTCTAAAAAATGATCAATTTGATGGATCGGTAGAATTATTGTTCTATGTTTAAAAACGCGGTAATTTGAGGTTCCGATATGGTTGCAAATAACTTTGACAGTTTTCATGCTAGGGCAATAGTTTATGCATCATTTTAAAGCATAAAGTTGCACTTTAGTTTGGTGTATAATTTGTGGCATAATGAATTTTTACAAAAGTTGGATAGATCGGTATATTTATTGGTACAGGTTTAAAAATGCGGTAATTCAAGGCTCCGATATGGTTGCAAATAACTTTTATAGTTTTCATGTTATAACAGTCGTTTATATATCTTTTTATTGCATTATAGTTGCCATTTGTTTTGGTATATAATTCATTGCATAATATATTTTTAGAAAATTGCCAATTGGATAGATCGGTAGAATTATTTTTACAGCTTTAAAAAGGCGGTAATTTGAGGTTCCGATATGGTTGCAAATAACATTGACAGTTTTCACGCTATGACAGTCATTTATGCTTCATTTTAAAGCATTATGATTGCACTTTAATATGGTATATAATTTGTAGCATAATGTGTGTTTTTACTAATTGGTGAATTTGATAGATCGGTAGAATTATTGTTCTATGTTTAATAAACGCGGTAATCTGAGGTTCCGATATGGCTGCAATTAACTTTGGCAGTTTTCGTGCTAGGGCAGTCGTTTATGCACCATTTTAAAGCATTAAAATTGCCATTTGTTTTGGTATATAATTTATTGCATAATGTGTTTTTAGAAAACGGCCAATTGGATAAATCGGTAGAATTATTTTCCCAGGTTTAAAAACGCGGTAATTTGAGGTTCCGATATGGTTGTGAATAACTTTGACAGTTTTCATGCTATGACAGTCATTTATGCATCATTTTAAAGCATTACAGTTGCACTTTGTTTTTGTGTATAATTTGTGGCATAATGAATTTTTACAAAAATTGGATAGATCGGTATATTTATTGGTACAGGTTTAAAAATGCGGTAATTTAAGGCCCCGATATGGTTGCAAATAACTTTTATAGTTTTCATGTTATAACAGTCGCTTATACATCTTTTTATTGCATTTTAGTTGCCATTTGTTTTGGTATATAATTTATTGCATAATGTATTTTTAGAAGATGGCCAATTGGATAGATCGATAGAATTATTTTCCCAGGTTTAAAAAGGCGGTAATTTGAGGTTCCGATATGGTTGTGAATTACTTTGACAGTTTTCATGCTATGACAGTCATTTATGCATCAGTTTAGAGCATTATGATTGCACTTTAATTTGGTATATCATTTGTGGCATAACGTGTTCGTCTAAAAAATGGTCAATTTGATGGATCGGTAGAATTATTGTTCTATGTTTAAAAACGCGGTAATTTGTGGTTCCGATATGGTTGCAAATAACTTTGACAGTTTTCATGCTAAGGCATTAGTTTACGCATCATTTTAAAGCATTACAGTTGCACTTTATTTTGGTGTATAATTTGTGGCATAATGAATTTTTACAAAAATTGGATAGATCGGTATATTTATTGGTACAGGTTCAAAAATGCGGTAATTTAAGGCTCCGATATGGTTGCAAATAACTTTTATAGTTTTCATGTTATAACAGTCGTTTATATATCTTTTTATTGCATTATAGTTGCCATTTGCTTTGGTATATAATTTATTCCATAAGATATTTTTTGGAAAATGGCCAATTGGATAGATCGGTAGAATTATTTTCACAGCTTTAAAAACGCGGTAGTTTGAGGTTCCGATATGGCTGCAAATAACATTGACAGTTTGCGCGCTATGACAGTCATTTATGCATCATTTTAAAGCATTATGATTGCACTTTAATATGGTATATCATTTGTAGCATAATGTGTATTTTTACAAATTGGTCAATTTGATAGATCGGTAGAATTATTGTTCTATGTTTAATAAATGCAGTAATCTGAGGTTCCGATATGGTTGCAAATAACTTTGGCAGTTTTCGTGCTAGGACAGTCGTTTATGCACCATTTTAAAGCATTAAAATTGGCATTTGTTTTGGTATATAATTTATTGCATAATGTATTTTTAGAAAATGGCCAATTGGATAGATCGGTAGAATTATTTTCCCAGGTTCAAAAAGGCGGTAATTTGAGGTTCCGATATGGTTGTGAATAGCTTTGACAGTTTTCATGCTATGACAGTCATTTATGCATCATTTTAAAGCATTATGATTGCACTTTAATTTGGTATATCATTTGTGGCACAATGTGTTCGTCTTAAAAAATGGTCAATTTGAAGGATCGGTAGAATTATTGTTCTATGTTTAAAAACGCGGTAATTTGAGGTTCCGATATGGTTGCAAATAACTTTGACAGTTTTCATGCTAGGGCAATAGTTTATGCATCATCTTAAAGCATTACAGTTGCACTTTATTTTGGTGTATAATTTCTGGCATAATGAATTTTTACAAAAGTTGGATAAATCGGTATATTTATTGGTACAGGTTTAAAAATGCGGTAATTCAAGGCTCCGATATGGTTGCAAATAACTTTTATAGTTTTCATGTTATAACAGTCGTTATATCATTTGTGGCACAATGTGTTCGTCTAAAAAATGGTCAATTTGAAGGATCGGTAGAATTATTGTTCTATGTTTAAAAACGCGGTAATTTGAGGTTCCGATATGGTTGCAAATAACTTTGACAGTTTTCATGCTAGGGCAATAGTTTATGCATCATTTTAAAGCATTACAGTTGCACTTTATTTTGGTGTATAATTTGTGGCATAATGAATTTTTACAAAAGTTGGATAAATCGGTATATTTATTGGTACAGGTTTAAAAATGCGGTAATTCAAGGCTCCGATATGGTTGCAAATAACTTTTATAGTTTTCATGTTATAACAGTCGTTTATATATCTTTTTATTGCATTATAGTTGCCATTTGTTTTGGTATATAATTTATTGCATAATATATTTTTAGAAAATTGCCAATTGGATAGATCGGTAGAATTATTTTCACAGCTTTAAAAAGGCGGTAATTTGAGGTTCCGATATGGTTGCAAATAACATTGACAGTTTTCATGCTATGACAGTCATTTATGCTTCATTTTAAAGCATTATGATTGCACTTTAATATGGTATATAATTTGTAGCATAATGTGTGTTTTTACTAATTGGTGAATTTGATAGATCGGTAGAATTATAGTTCTATGTTTAATAAACGCGGTAATCTGAGGTTCCGATATGGCTGCAATTAACTTTGGCAGTTTTCGTGCTAGGACAGTCGTTTATGCACCATTTTAAAGCATTAAAATTGCCATTTGTTTTGGTATATAATTTATTTTTAGAAAACGGCCAATTGGATAAATCGGTAGAATTATTTTCCCAGGTTTAAAAACGCGGTAATTTGAGGTTCCGATATGGTTGACAGTTTTCATGCTATGACAGTCATTTATACATCATTTTAAAGCATTACAGTTGCACTTTGTTTTTGTGTATAATTTGTGGCATAATGATTTTTTACAAAAATTGGATAGATCGGTATATTTATTGGTACAGGTTTAAAAATGCGGTAATTTAAGGCCCCGATATGGTTGCAAATAACTTTTATAGTTTTCATGTTATAACAGTCGTTTATACATCTTTTTATTGCATTTTAGTTGCCATTTGTTTTGGTATATAATTTATTGCATAATGTATGTTTAGAAGATGGCCAATTGGATAGATCGATAGAATTATTTTCCCAGGTTTAAAAAGGCGGTAATTTGAGGTTCCGATATGGTTGTGAATAACTTTGACAGTTTTCATGCTATGACAGTCATTTATGCATCAGTTTAGAGCATTATGATTGCACTTTAATTTGGTATATCATTTGTGGCATAGTGTGTTCGTCTAAAAAATGGTCAATTTGATGGTTCGGTAGAATTATTGTTCTATGTTTAAAAACGCGGTAATTTGAGGTTCCGATATGGTTGCAAATAACTTTGACAGTTTTCATGCTAAGGCATTAGTTTACGCATCATTTTAAAGCATTACAGTTGCACTTTATTTTGGTGTATAATTTGTGGCATAATGAATTTTAACAAAAATTGGATAGATCGGTATATTTATTGGTACAGGTTCAAAAATGCGGTAATTTAAGGCTCCGATATGGTTGCAAATAACTTTTATAGTTTTCATGTTATAACAGCCGTTTATATATCTTTTTATTGCATTATAGTTGCCATTTGCTTTGGTATATAATTTATTACATAATATATTTTTGGAAAATGGCCAATTGGATAGATCAGTAGAATTATTTTCACAGCTTTAAAAACGCGGTAGTTTGAGGTTCCGATATGGCTGCAAATAACATTGACAGTTTTCACGCTATGACAGTCATTTATGCATCATTTTAAAGCATTATGATTGCACTTTAATATGGTATATCATTTGTAGCATAATGTGTATTTTTACAAATTGGTCAATTTGATAGATCGTTAGAATTATTGTTCTATGTTTAATAAACGCAGTAATCTGAGGTTCCGATATGGTTGCAATTAACTTTGGCAGTTTTCGTGCTAGGACAGTCGTTTATGCACCATTTTAAAGCATTAAAATTGCCATTTGTTTTGGCATATAATTTATTGCATAATGTATTTTAAGAAAATGGCCAATTGGATAGATCGGTAGAATTATTTTCCCAGGTTTAAAAAGGCGGTAATTTGAGGTTCCGATATGGTTGTGAATAACTTTGACAGTTTTCATGCTATGACAGTCATTTATGCATCAGTTTAGAGCATTATGATTGCACTTTAATTTGGTATATCATTTGTGGCATAATGTGTTCGTCTAAAAAATGGTCAATTTGATGGATCGGTAGAATTATTGTTCTATGTTTAAAAACGCGGTAATTTAAGGTTCCGATATGGTCGCAAATAACTTTGACAGTTTTCATGCTAGGGCAATAGTTTATGCATCATTTTAAAGCATTACAGTTGCACTTTATTTTGGTGTATAATTTGTGGCATAATGAATTTTTACAAAAGTTGGATAGATCGGTAGAATTATTTTCACAGCTTTAAAAAGGCGGTAATTCAAGGCTCCGATATGGTTGCAAATAACTTTTATAGTTTTCATGTTATAACAGTCATTTATATATATTTTTATTGCATTATAGTTGCCATTTGTTTTGGTATATAATTTATTGCATAATATATTTTTAGAAAATTGCCGATTGGATAGATCGGTAGAATTATTTTCACAGCTTTAAAAAGGCGGTAATTTGAGGTTCCGATATGGTTGCAAATAACATTGACAGTTTTCATGCTATGACAGTCATTTATGCATCATTTTAAAGCATTACATTTGCACTTTATTTTGGTGTATAATTTGTGGCATAATGAATTTTTACAAAAGTTGGATAGATCGGTATATTTATTGGTACAGGTTTAAAAAGTAATTGCAGTAATTCAAGGCTCCGATATGGTTGCAAATAACTTTTATAGTTTTCATGTTATAACAGTCATTTATATATATTTTTATTGCATTATAGTTGCCATTTGTTTTGGTATATAATATATTGCATAATATATTTTTAGAAAATGGCCAATTGGATAGATCGGTAGAATTATTTTCACAGCTTTAAAAAGGCGGTAATTTGAGGTTCCGATATGGTTGCAAATAACATTGACAGTTTTCATGCTATGACAGTCATTTATGCATCATTTTAAAGCATTATGATTGCACTTTAATATGGTATGTAATTTGTAGCATAATGTGTGTTTTTACAAATTGGTCAATTTGATAGATCGGTAGAATTATTGTTCTATGTTTTAAAATGCGGTAATTTGAGGTTCCGATATGGTTGCAATTAACTTTGGCAGTTTTCGTGCTAGGACAGTCGTTTATGCACCATTTAAAAGCATTAAAATTGCCATTTGTTTTGGTATATAATTTATTGCATAATGTATTATAAGAAAATGGCCAATTGGATAGATCGGTAGAATTATTTTCCCAGGTTTAAAAAGGCGGTAATTTGAGGTTCCGATATGGTTGTGAATAACTTTGACAGTTTTCATGCTATGACAGCCATTTATGCTTCATTTTAAAGCATTATGATTGCATTTTAATATGGTATATAATTTGTAGCATAATGAGTGTTTTTACTAATTGGTGAATTTGATAGATCGGTAGAATTATTGTTCTATGTTTAATAAACGCAGTAATCTGAGGTTCCGATATGGCTGTAATTAACTTTGGCAGTTTTCGTGCTGGGACAGTCGTTTATGTACCATTTTAAAGCATTAAAATTGCCAATTGTTTTGGTATATAACTTATTGCATAATGTATTTTTAGAAAACGGCCAATTGGATAAATCGGTAGAATTATTTTCCCAGGTTTAAAAACGCGGTAATTTGAGGTTCCGATATGGTTGTGAATAACTTTGACAGTTTTCATGCTATGACAGTCATTTATGCATCATTTTAAAGCATTACATTTGCACTTTATTTTGGTGTATAATTTGTGGCATAATGAATTTTTACAAAAGTTGGATAGATCGGTATATTTATTGGTACAGGTTTAAAAATGCGGTAATTTAAGGCCCCGATATGGTTGGAAATAACTTTTATAGTTTTCATGTTATAACAGTCGTTTATACATCTTTTTATTGCATTTTAGTTGCCATTTGTTTTGGTATATAATTTATTGCATAATGTAATTTTAGAAGATGGCCAATTGGATAGATCGATAGAATTATTTTCCTAGGTTTAAAAAGGCGGTATTTTGAGGTTCCGATATGGTTGTGAATTACTTTGACAGTTTTCATGCTATGACAGTCATTTATGCATCAGCTTTGAGCATTATGATTGCACTTTAGTTTGGTATATCATTTGTGGCATAACGTGTTCGTCTAAAAAATGGTCAATTTGATGGATCGGTAGAATTATTGTGCTATGTTTAACAACGCGGTAATTTGAGGTTCCGATATGGTTGCAAATAACTTTTATAGTTTTCATGTTATAACAGTCGTTTATATATCTTTTTATTTCATTATAGTTGCCATTTGTTTTGGTATATAATTTATTGAATAATATATTTTTAGAAAATTGCCAATTGGATAGATCGGTAGAATTATTTTCACAGCTTTAAAAAGGCGGTAATTTGAGGTTCCGATATGGTTGCAAATAACATTGACAGTTTTCATGCTATGACAGTCATTTATGCTTCATTTTAAAGCATTATGATTGCACTTTAATATGGTATATCATTTGTGGCACAATGTGTTCGTCTAAAAAATGGTCAATTTGAAGGATCGGTAGAATTATTGTTCTATGTTTAAAAACGCGGTAATTTGAGGTTCCGATATGGTTGCAAATAACTTTGACAGTTTTCATGCTAGGGCAATAGTTTATTCATCATTTTAAAGCATTACAGTTGCACTACAGTTGCACTTTATTTTGGTGTATAGTTTGTGGCATAATGAATTTTTACAAAAGTTGGATAGATAATGTGTGTTTTTACTAATTGGTGAATTTGATAGATCGGTAGAATTATTGTTCTATGTTTAATAAACGCGGTAATCTGAGGTTCCGATATGGCTGCAATTAACTTTGGCAGTTTTCGTGCTAGGACAGTCGTTTATGCACCATTTTAAAGCATTAAAATTGCCATTTGTTTTGGTATATAATTTATTGCATAATGTATTTTTAGAAAACGGCCAATTGGATAAATCGGTAGAATTATTTTCCTAGGTTTAAAAACGCGGCAATTTGAGGTTCCGATATGGTTGTGAATAACTTTGACAGTTTTCATGCTATGACAGTCATTTATGCATCATTTTAAAGCATTACAGTTGCACTTTGTTTTTGTGTATAATTTGTGGCATAATGAATTTTTACAAAAATTGGATAGATCGGTATATTTATTGGTACAGGTTTAAAAATGCGGTAATTTAAGGCCCCGATATGGTTGCAAATAACTTTTATAGTTTTCATGTTATAACAGTCGTTTATACATCTTTTTATTGCATTTTAGTTGCCATTTGTTCTGGTATATAATTTATTGCATAATGTATTTTTAGAAGATGGCCAATTGGATAGATCGATAGAATTATTTTCCCAGGCTTAAAAAGGCGGTAATTTGAGGTTCCGATATGGTTGTGAATTACTTTGACAGTTTTCATGCTATGGCAGTCATTTATGCATCAGTTTAGAGCATTATGATTGCACTTTAATTTGGTATATCATTTGTGGCATAATGTGTTCGTCTAAAAAATGGTCAATTTGATGGATCGGTAGAATTATTGTTCTTTGTTTAAAAACGCATTAATTTGAGGTTCCGATATGGTTGCAAATAACTTTGACAGTTTTCATGCTAGGGCATTAGTTTACGCATCATTTTAAAGCATTACAGTTGCACTTTATTTTGGTGTATAATTTGTGGTATAATGAATTTTTACAAAAATTGGATAGATCGGTATATTTATTGGTACAGGTTCAAAAATGCGGTAATTTAAGGCTCCGATATGGTTGCAAATAACTTTTATAGTTTTCATGTTATAACAGTCGTTTATATATCTTTTTATTGCATTATAGTTGCCATTTGCTTTGGTATATAATTTATTCCATAATATATTTTTGGAAAATGGCCAATTGGATAGATCGGTAGAATTATTTTCACAGCTTTAAAAACGCGGTAGTTTGAGGTTTCGATATGGCTGCAAATAACATTGACAGTTTTCACGCTATGACAGTCATTTACGCATCATTTTAAAGCATTATGATTGCACTTTAATATGGTATATCATTTGTAGCATAATGTGTATTTTTAAAAATTGGTCAATTTGATAGATCGGTAGAATTATTGTTCTATGTTTAATAAACGCAGTAATCTGAGGTTCCGATATGGTTGCAATTAACTTTGGCAGTTTTCGTGCTAGGACAGTCGTTTATGCACCATTTTAAAGCATTAAAATTGCTATTTGTTTTGGTATATAATTTATTGCATAATATATTTTTAGAAAATTGCCAATTGGATAGATCGGCAGAATTATTTTCACAGCTTTAAAAAGGCGGTAATTTGAGGTTCCGATATGGTTGTGAATAACTTTGACAGTTTTCATGCTATGACAGTCATTTATGCATCATTTTAAAGCATTATGATTGCGCTTTAATTTGGTATATCATTTGTGGCACAATGTGTTCTTCTAAAAAATTGTAAATTCGATGGATCGGTAGAATTTTTGTTCTATGTTTAAAAACGCTATGATTTGAGGTTCCGATATGGTTGCAAATAACTTTGACAGTTTTCATGCCAGGACAATCGTTTATGCAGCATTTTAAAGCATTGCAGTTGCACTTTGTTTTGGTGTATAATTTGTGGCATAATGAATTTTTACAAAAATTGGATAGATCGGTATATTTATTGGTACAGGTTTAGAAATGCGGTAATTTAAGGCTCCGATATGGTTGCAAATATCTTTTATAGTTTTCATGTTATAGCAGTCGTTCATATATCTTTTTATTGCATTATAGTTGCCATTTGTTTTGGTATATAATTTATTGCATAATATATTTTTAGAAAATGGCCAATTGGATAGATCGGTAGAATTATTTTCACAGCTTTAAAAAGGCGGTAATTTGAGGTTCCGATATGGTTGCAAATAACATTGACAGTTTTCACGCTATGACAGTCATTTATGCATCATTTTAAAGTATTATGATTGCACTTTGATATGGTATATCATTTGTAGCATAATGTGTGTTTTTACAATTTGGTCAATTTGATAGATCGGTAGAATTATTGTTCTATGTTTAATAAACGCAGTAATCTGAGGATCCGATATGGTTGCAATTAACTTTTGCAGTTTTCGAGCTAGGACAGTCGTTTATGCATTAAAATTGCCATTTGTTTTGGTATATAATTTATTGCATAATGTATTTTTAGAAAATGGCCAATTGGATAGATCGGTAGAATTATTTTCCCAGGTTTAAAAAGGCGGTAATTTGAGGTTCCGATATGGTTGTGAATAACTTTGACAGTTTTCATGCTATGACAGTCATTTATGCATCATTTTAAAGCATTACAGTTGCACTTTGTTTTGGTGTATAATTTGTGGCATAATGAATTTTTACAAAAATTGGATATATCGGTATATTTATTGGTACAGGTTTAAAAATGCGGTAATTTAAGGCTCCGATATGGTTGCAAATAACTTTTATAGTTTTCATGTTATAACAGTCGTTTATACATCTTTTTATTGCATTATAGTTGCCATTTGTTTTGGTATATAATTTATTGCATAATGTATTTTTAGAAAATGGCCAATTGGATAGATCGATAGAATTATTTTCCCAGGTTTAAAAAGGCGGTAATTTGAGGTTCCGATATGGTTGTGAATAACTTTGACAGTTTTCATGCTATGACAGTCATTTATGCATCATTTTAAAGCATTATGATTGCACTTTCATTTGGTATATCATTTGTGGCATAATGTGCTCGTCTAAAAAATGGTAAATTTGATGGATCGGTCGAATTATTGTTCTATGTTTAAAAACGCGGTAATTTGAGGTTCCGATATGGTTGCAAATAACATTGACAGTTTTCATGCTATGACAGTCATTTATGCATCATTTTAAAGCATTATGATTGCACTTTAATTTGGTATTTCATTTGTGGCATAATGTGTTCGTCTAAAAAATGGTCAATTTGATGGATCGGTAGAATTATTGTTCTATGTTTAAAAACGCGATAATTTGAGGTTCCGATATGGTTGCAAATAACATTGACAGTTTTCATGCTATGACAGTCATTTATGCATCATTTTAAAGCATTATGATTGCACTTTAATATGGTATATCATTTGTAGCATAATGTGTGTTTTTACAAATTGGTCAATTTGATAGATCGGTAGAATTATTGTTCTATGTTTAATAAACGCGGTAATCTGAGGTTCCGATATGGTTGCTGTTTAGCCCTTAGTGGGTTAATTAATCTTATTATTTTTATTATTCCTCTTCCTTATTCTCTTAATACGTATGTACATATGTTTGCAATATATGTATTTAGTATTTACTCACTAATGTTTACCATTATTATTTCTCTTATACATTGTTTGGAAATTGTCTCATCAGTTTTAACAACAACAAAATAACTTTAACAACCGTAAGCATCCACTCTACACAATGTTAGCACACATTTGTAGATGGTGCATTACAACAACGAATTAAGTAATATTATTGTCGTTATTGCATATTAAAATACAAATTATTCAAGGTTAACTTCTTTATTGCAACTTTCCAGTAGAGAATGTAGATCAAATGAAGAAAACATGTATACAGATTTTTTTTAGTAAATTTTTAGCTGCTGATGAGACAAGTAACAAATATTCATTGTAAATAAAGGAAAAGCAAACAATAAAGAACTTTGTATTAATTTTAAATTGAATAAAGGTCTATTTTTTTTGGATTGAACCAAGAGATTTGAAAACGATCAAATCTACACATAAGGTCCTTCGAACCGGATCCCGGATTTAAATAAAG
Organism: Lucilia sericata; assembly: GCF_015586225.1. NCBI lineage: Eukaryota > Metazoa > Arthropoda > Insecta > Diptera > Calliphoridae > Lucilia > Lucilia sericata. The sequence continues at coordinate 80,111 of NW_023995053.1, read as the reverse complement.
GTTTTGAATAGATAAAAATTATAACAAAATGTCTCATAATAATACTCCTAACAATACTAATAAAAGTTTACTAGAGCAAACTCCATCTGAATTTGATATAACAATAAATAAGTTTCGTGTAAAAATTTTGCAACGGAATCGACTTATAAAACGTGTTACAGATATCAGTTGCCAATGTTTTGAAGAGATGTCATACACAGAACTTGAGGTTAAATTAGAACTGCTCGAACAAAAGTACAAACAATTTGAGACTATACAATCAGAATTAGAAAACATTGATGAGTCACAAATCGAGGAAGATTTTCGAGACAAATTTGAGGATATATTTTGCGCAGCTAAAGCAAAAATCATTAACAAATTGTCGCTACACAAAACTACAACTAACCCCTTGTCGAGTACTCAAATTAATCAACACGAACCTTCATCATCGAGAGCTAAGGTGAGTCTTCCTAGACTTGAGCTACCATCGTTTAATGGACAACTTAATCAGTGGCTCAATTTCTTCAACATGTTTTCGGTAATGGTTGATAAAAATGATGAATTATCAAATGTTGAAAAATTTCAATATTTAAAGTCATGTTTGACCGGCGATGCGTCTCAACTAGTTCAATCGTTAGAAGTTACAGCAAACAATTACTGCAAGGCTTTAGATCTGCTTATATCACGATATGACAATAAACGTTACATATTTAATTCTCATATTCAAGAAATATTTAAAATTCAAAGAATGTCAAATCCAAACGTAATACAATTACGAAACTTCGTTGACTGTATTAATGGAAATCTTCGAGCTTTACAATCATTTGCATCAAAAAATCAGATTTCAGAAGGCATAATACTACAATTAATTGTCTTAAAGTTAGATATAGAAGTTGCAACAAAATGGGAAGAAGAAGTTTCTAACAATGCTAAGCAAAATAGTACAGACTCATTTTATTTACCAACATGGGGTGAGTTATCAAATTTTCTTGAACGAAGATGTCAATCCTTCGATATTATCGCAACCAACACAACATCCAGATCATCTCAATTCATACCTAGAAAACAAACTTCATTCGTCGTTTCTGGTGATCAATATTGTAATCTTTGCGAAGGTTCGGATTATCATAACCCCTTCAAATGTTCATTTTTTACGAATATGGATCCTATTTCTCGTTATGAATTAGTAAAACGAAAGGGTTTATGTTTAAATTGTTTATTCCCTAACCACATATCTAACAATTGTCCTTCGAGTAATCGTTGTCAACACTGTCGAGTAAGCCACCATACTCTACTACACAGAGAAAAGGCTAAACAAAATCCAATTGCTGCCGACAATGTTACCACAAATGAAGGTAACTCAAATTGTAACACTCCAACTGTACTAAATGTATCAAGAAGCAGAAGTGATGTCGTTCTGGCTACAGCTTTGGTGGAATTGTCTGTTGCATCTGGAAAAAAAATGGTGGCTAGAGCATTGTTGGACTCAGCCTCACAATTACATTTTATTACTGAAAGAGTTGCCCAAACTCTTCATTTACCCCGTCAAAAAACTGATTTAGATATCTCAGGGATTGGTGATAATTCGATTAAAGCATATTACCAATGTTCACTTACACTTAAGTCTACGAATTACCCTCAAATATCTTTTATTAATGCTATAATACTTTCTTCAATAACAACATGTCAGCCACAAAAATACATTAATACAGAATCTTGGAATATTCCCGCAAACATAAAATTAGCTGATCCCAATTTTAATCAGCCCGGTTCAATTGATATACTCCTTGGTGCCAGTATTTTTTATGAATTTCTTATGGTAGGTCAAATAAAACTTCGAGATAATCTTCCTATTTTGCAAAAAACCTCCTTGGGTTGGATAGTAGCAGGCGCAATATCATCGATAGCGCACTCACCATCAGTACCACCAAAAAATTCCGTATTTAGTGCTACAATTCTCGATAAATTAAACGATTGTTTAGAAAAATTTTGGACAATTGAAGATCACCACAGAATAAACAAGGAGGAAAACAATAATGATTGTGAGCGATATTTCGAAGAAACAACGTATAGATGTCCACAAACAAACAAATTCGTTGTTAGATTTCCATTTAAACCAAATGCTCAAAAACTGGGGGAATCATATGATATCGCACTTAAAAGATTTCTGTTGTTAGAAAAACGATTAAAATGTGACAAAAAACTTAATGATGAGTATTCATCATTTATTAATGAATATATAGAAATGAACCATATGAAATTACTGCCAAGAAAACAGGTGTCATCCAAATTGTTAAATTATATTCCTCATCATTGTGTAATTAAAAACGACAGTTCTACAACACGACTTCGAGTCGTATTCGATGCGTCGTGCCAAACTTCTAATGGTCTGTCGCTAAATGACATTCTTCTTACTGGACCTACACTGCAGGATGACTTGTTCACCATCTTATTTCGTTTTCGTTTACATCGTTTTGTTTTAATGGCTGACATTGAAAAAATGTTTCGGCAGGTCTTCGTCAATCCAGATGATTTAAGGTTTCAATGTATTTTGTGGCGTAATTCATCGATGGAAGAAGTGGATGTTTATCAATTACAAACCATTACATATGGCACTAGCTGTGCCACATTTTTAGCTACAAAGTGTTTACAGCAACTTGCTAAGGATAATGTAGATGTTTTTCCAACAGGTGCTGAAGTTACCCTTAAAGATTTCTACGTAGATAATCTAATGACTGGTGCTAATACAATAGAGGAAGTTATCGAAATAAAAAATCAAGTTGTTCAATTGTTAAAGTTTGGTGGATTTCCATTACGAAAGTTTGCATCAAATGTTCCTGATATTATTAAAGATATTAGTTCATCAGATAAAGAACAATTAATAAAAATACATGGCACAGAGTTCATAAAGGCACTCGGTTTAAAATGGTCACCAAAGGAAGACAATTTTCTTTTTAACTACGAAATACCATTATCAAGGACAAAAACAACGAAACGTAAAATTTTATCCCACATCGCCACATTTTTTGATCCATTGGGTTGGATAAATCCTATCATCGTAAGTTGTAAAATTTTAATGCAACACATGTGGACACTTAAACTTTCATGGGATGAAAGCGTACCCCAATGGATTGCCACACAATGGGAAGATATTTGTCAACAAATGCCGCAAATAGCTGAAGTTAAAATACCAAGGTTAGTACAAATAAATTCTGATACTGAAATTCATGCCTTTGCTGACGCAAGTACAAAGGCCTATGGAGCATGCATATATGCTGTTTCCAGAATAGATGGTACATCGTCATTGTTGTGTGCAAAATCACGTGTTGCTCCGATTAAACCAATTACATTACCCAGACTTGAACTATCAGCTGCACTTCTATCCTCTGAGCTACTTAACGAGGTATGCAACATTAAAAATGTTTCCCCTAATAACATTCATTGCTGGAGTGACTCTTCAATTGCACTATCATGGATAAAAGGAGATGCAGCAAAATGGAACCAGTTTGTGTCTAACAGAGTTCAAAAAATCAAAAATATTACGTCAAATTTTGAATGGCACTATTGCCCAACAGCAGAAAATCCAGCAGACTTAGTGTCTAGAGGAGTAAAAGTTGCTGATCTCATAGACAATAAATTATGGTTTGAAGGCCCAGAATTTCTCCTAAAAACACGCAATAATTGGCCACAATTACCACATCACAATTATGAAGATATTCCTGAAGAAAAAACTAAGGCTGCGACTCTCATCGTAAATCAATCACCAAATATATTCTTCGATTTTAAATACATCAATAATTACAAAAAGACTCTAAGAATTTTTGCCTATGTGAATAGATTTATTGCTTTAGTTAAAAAAACAAAGGAAGTTAAAAGGGGTCATATCACACTTGATGAAGAAAATCAAGCATTATTAAAAATCTGTACTATTATTCAAGTGGAATCCTTTTCTGAAGAATATAAGGCATTGTCCAAAACTAACGTTATAAATCACCAATCAAAATTAGTACAACTCTCACCATTCATCAAAGATGGTCTTATTCGTGTAGGCGGTCGTCTTCAGAATTCATCGTTGTCTTTCGATGCCATTCACCCGATTGTATTGCCTAATCATCACCCATTTGTTCGAACACTCATTAATCACCATCATCGAATCCACATGCACGCTGGAACTCAAACACTCAACAGTCTTCTTCGTGATCGCTTTTGGATTATAGATGCTCGGAACACAATTCGCCACACCATACACAATTGCATTATTTGTTATCGTTGTCGACCCCAAATATGTCAACAAATAATGGGATCATTGCCTAGAGATAGAGTCGAACCTTCATACCCATTTACTATTACCGGAGTGGACTATTGCGGTCCGTTTTCAATTACTCATCGTATAAGAGGTAAGCAACCAACAAAGGTATACATTGCCGTATTTATTTGCTTCACAACAAAGGCTATTCATATGGAGGTTGTAATGGATCTTACCACAATAGCATTCATAGCTGCTCTAAAACGATTCATAGCCAGAAGAGGCAAATGTAATACCATATATTCAGACAATGCTACCAATTTCGTTGGAGCAAATAAGGAACTGAAATTATTACTTCAACATTTCCTATCATCGGACCACATAGCTGCCGTCAGCGAGAACTGTAACCAACAAGGTATAAAGTGGAAATTTATACCTCCCCGTTCCCCACACTTTGGAGGTTTGTGGGAAAGTGCAGTAAAACAAGCAAAATATTTTCTTCGTAGAGCTGTGGGCACCTATCTCTTTTCGTATGATGAACTACAAACCGTATGTTGCCAAGCTGAAGCAATAGTTAATAGTAGACCACTTACACCAATGTCCAGTGATCCCGATGACCTTCGCGCAATAACTCCCTCACATTTCCTCATCGGTCGAACAGCTCAAACAGTACCAGAACCTTCTGTCGAACATTTTGTGTCAGGAACACTTAAACGATATCAACAAATTCAATGGGCTCAGCAACATTTTTGGCAAAGATGGCAAAGGGAGTATCTGAATGAGTTGCAAGGAAAACGTAAATGGACTACCCAGTTTGTAAACTTACAGCCGAATGATATGGTACTAGTTAAAGAAGATAATTCGCCACCAATGAAATGGCATCTAGGTCGCATAGTGGAGACAATAAAGGGCCCAGATGACAAGGTTAGAGTTGTTGTTGTCAAAACTAGTGATGGTCAACACAAAAGAGCTATTACAAAAATATGTAAATTACCAATAAATTGAACCAGCATATGGCGGGGGAGTATGTTTAGCCCTTAGTGGGTTAATTAATCTTATTATTTTTATTATTCCTCTTCCTTATTCTCTTAATACGTATGTACATATGTTTGCAATATATGTATTTAGTATTTACTCACTAATGTTTACCATTATTATTTCTCTTATACATTGTTTGGAAATTGTCTCATCAGTTTTAACAACAACAAAATAACTTTAACAACCGTAAGCATCCACTCTACACAATGTTAGCACACATTTGTAGATGGTGCATTACAACAACGAATTAAGTAATATTATTGTCGTTATTGCATATTAAAATACAAATTATTCAAGGTTAACTTCTTTATTGCAACTTTCCAGTAGAGAATGTAGATCAAATGAAGAAAACATGTATACAGATTTTTTTTAGTAAATTTTTAGCTGCTGATGAGACAAGTAACAAATATTCATTGTAAATAAAGGAAAAGCAAACAATAAAGAACTTTGTATTAATTTTAAATTGAATAAAGGTCTATTTTTTTGGATTGAACCAAGGGATTTGAAAACGATCAAATCTACACAGTTGCAATTAACTTTGGCAGTTTTCGTGCTAGGACAGTCGTTTATGCACCATTTTAAAGCATTAAAATTGCCATTTGTTTTGGTGTATAATTTATTGCATAATATATTTTTAGAAAATGGCCAATTGGATAGATCGGTAGAATTATTTTCCCAGGTTTAAAAAGGCGGTAATTTGAGGTTCCGATATGGTTGTGAATAACTTTGACAGTTTTCATGCTATGACAGTCATCTATACATCATTTTAAAGCATTATGATTGCACTTTAATTTCGTATATCATTTGTGGCATAATGTGTTCGTCCAAAAAATGGTAAATTTGATGGATCGGTCGAATTATTGTTCTATGTTTAAAAACGCGGTAATTTGAGGTTCCGATATGGTTGCAAATAACATTGACAGTTTTCATGCTATGACAGTCATTTATGCATCCTTTTAAAGCATTATGATTGCACTTTAATATGGTATATCATTAGCATAATGTGTGTTTTTACAAATTGGTCAATTTGATAGATCGGTAGAATTATTGTTCTATGTTTAATAAACGTAGTAATCTGAGGTTCCGATATGGTTGCAATTAACTTTGGCAGTTTTCGTGCTAGGACAGTCGTTTATGCATTAAAATTGCCATTTGTTTTGGTATATAATTTATTGCATAATGTATTTTTAGAAAATGGCCAATTGGATAGATCGGTAGAATTATTTTCCCAGGTTTAAAAAGGCGGTAATTTGAGGGTCCGATATGGTTGTGAATAACTTTGACAGTTTTCATGCTATGACAGTCATTTATGCATCATTTTAAAGCACTGTTATTGTACTTTAATTTGGTATATCATTTGTAGCATAATGTGTTCGTCTAAAAAATGGACAATTTGATGGATCGGTAGAATTATTGTTCTATGTTTAAAAACGCGGTAATTTGAGCTTCCGATATCGTTGCAATTAACTTTGGCAGTTTTCGTGCTAGGACAGTCATTTATGCACCATTTTAAAGCATTAAAATTGCCATTTGTTTTGGTATATAATTCATTGCATAATGTATTTTTAGAAAATGGCCAATTGGATAGATCGGTAGAATTATTCTCCCAGGTTTAAAAAGGCTGTAATTTGATCGGTAGAATTATTTTCACAGCTTTAAAAACGCGGTAATTTGAGGTTCCGATATGGCTGCAAATAACATTGAAAGTTTTCACGCTATGACAGTCATTTATGCATCATTTTAAAGCATTATGATTGCACTTTATTATGGTATATCATTTGTAGCATAATGTGTGTTTTTACAAATTGGTCAATTTGATAGATCGGTAGAATTATTGTTCTATGTTTAATAAACGCAGTAATCTGAGGTTCCGATATGGTTGCAATTAACTTTGGCAGTTTTCGTGCTAGGACAGTCGTTCATGCACCATTTTAAAGCATTAAAATTGCCATTTGTTTTGGTGTATAATTTATTGCATAATATATTTTTAGAAAATGGCCAATTGGATAGATCGGTAGAACTATTTTCCCAGGTTTAAAAAGGCGGTAATTTGAGGTTCCGATATGGTTGTGAATAACTTTGACAGTTTTCATGCTATGACAGTCATCTATACATCATGTTAAAGCATTATGATTGCACTTTAATTTCGTATATCATTTGTGGCATAATGTGTTCGTCTAAAAAATGGTAAATTTGATGGATCGGTCGAATTATTGTTTTATGTTTAAAAACGCGGTAATTTGAGGTTCCGATATGGTTGCAAATAACATTGACAGTTTTCATGCTATGACAGTCATTTATGCATCCTTTTAAAGCATTATGATTGCACTTTAATATGGTATATCATTTGTAGCATAATGTGTGTTTTTACAAATTGGTCAATTTGATAGATCGGTAGAATTATTGTTCTATGTTTAATAAACGCAGTAATCTGAGGTTCCGATATGGTTGCAATTAACTTTGGCAGTTTTCGTGCTAGGACAGTCGTTTATGCATTAAAATTGCCATTTGTTTTGGTGTATAATTTATTGCATAATATATTTTTAGAAAATGGCCAATTGGATAGATCGGTAGAATTATTTTCCCAGGTTTAAAAAGGCGGTAATTTGAGGTTCCGATATGGTTGTGAATAACTTTGACAGTTTTCATGCTATGACAGTCATCTATACATCATTTTAAAGCATTATGATTGCACTTTAATTTCGTATATCATTTGTGGCATAATGTGTTCGTCCAAAAAATGGTAAATTTGATGGATCGGTCGAATTATTGTTCTATGTTTAAAAACGCGGTAATTTTAGGTTCCGATATGGTTGCAAATAACATTGACAGTTTTCATGCTATGACAGTCATTTATGCATCCTTTTAAAGCATTATGATTGCACTTTAATATGGTATATCATTTGTAGCATAATGTGTGTTTTTACAAATTGGTCAATTTGATAGATCGGTAGAATTATTGTTCTATGTTTAATAAACGTAGTAATCTGAGGTTCCGATATGGTTGCAATTAACTTTGGCAGTTTTCGTGCTAGGACAGTCGTTTATGCATTAAAATTGCCATTTGTTTTGGTATATAATTTATTGCATAATGTATTTTTAGAAAATGGCCAATTGGATAGATCGGTAGAATTATTTTCCCAGGTTTAAAAAGGCGGTAATTTGAGGGTCCGATATGGTTGTGAATAACTTCGACAGTTTTCATGCTATGACAGTCATTTATGCATCATTTTAAAGCATTGTGATTGTACTTTAATTTGGTATATCATTTGTAGCATAATGTGTTCGTCTAAAAAATGGTCAATTTGATGGATCGGTAGAATTATTGTTCTATGTTTAAAAACGCGGTAATTTGAGCTTCCGATATGGTTGCAATTAACTTTGGCAGTTTTCGTGCTAGGACAGTCATTTATGCACCATTTTAAAGCATTAAAATTGCCATTTGTTTTGGTATATAATTCATTGCATAATGTATTTTTAGAAAATGGCCAATTGGATAGATCGGTAGAATTATTCTCCCAGGTTTAAAAAGGCTGTAATTTGATCGGTAGAATTATTTTCACAGCTTTAAAAACGCGGTAATTTGAGGTTCCGATATGGCTGCAAATAACATTGACAGTTCTCACGCTATGACAGTCATTTATGCATCATTTTAAAGCATTATGATTGCACTTTATTATGGTATATCATTTGTAGCATAATGTGTGTTTTTACAAATTGGTCAATTTGATAGATCGGTAGAATTATTGTTCTATGTTTAATAAACGCAGTAATCTGAGGTTCCGATATGGTTGCAATTAACTTTGGCAGTTTTCGTGCTAGGACAGTCGTTTATGCATTAAAATTGCCATTTGTTTTGGTATATAATTTATTGCATTATGTATTTTTAGAAAATGGCCAATTGGATAGATCGGTAGAATTATTTTCCCAGGTTTAAAAACGCGGTAATTTGAGGTTCCGATATTGCTGTGAATAACTTTGACAGTTTTCATGCTATGACAGTCATTTATGCATCATTTTAAAGCATTAAAGTTGCACTTTGTTTTGGTGTATAATTTGTGGCATAATGAATTTTTACAAAAATTGGATAGATCGGTATATTTATTGGTACAGGTTTAAAAATGCGGTAATTTAAGGCTCCGATATGGTTGCAAATAACTTTTATAGTTTTCATGTTATAACAGTTGTTTATACATCTTTTTATTGCATTATAGTTGCCATTTGTTTTGGTATATAATTTATTGCATAATGTATTTTTAGAAAATGGCCAATTGGATAGATCGATAGAATTATTTTCCCAGGTTTAAAAAGGCGGTAATTTGAGGTTCCGGTATGGTTGTGAATAACTTTGACAGTTTTCATGCTATGACAGTCATTTATACATCATTTTAAAGCATTATGATTGCACTTTAATTTGGTATATCATTTGTGGCATAATGTGTTCGTCTAAAAAATGGTAAATTTGATGGATCGGTAGAATTATTGTTCTATGTTTAAAAACGCGGTAATTTGAGGTTCCGATATGGTTGCAAATAACATTGACAGTTTTCATGCTATGACAGTCATTTATGCATCATTTTAAAGCATTATGATTGCACTTTAATATGGTATATCATTTGTAGCATAATGTGTGTTTTTACAAATTGGTCAATTTGATAGATCGGTAGAATTATTGTTCTATGTTTAATAAACGCAGTAATCTGAGGTTCCGATATGGTTGCTATTAACTTTGGCAGTTTTCGTGCTAGGACAGTCGTTTATGCATTAAAATTGCCATTTGTTTTGGTATATAATTTATTGCATAATGTATTTTTAGAAAATGGCCAATTGGATAGATCGGTAGAATTATTTTCCCAGGTTTAAAAAGGCGGTAATTTGAGGTTCCGATATGGTTGTGAATAACTTTGACAGTTTTCATGCTATGACAGTAATTTATGCATCATTTTAAAGCATTATGATTGTACTTTAATTTGGTATATCATTTGTAGCATAATGTGTTCGTCTAAAAAATGGTCAATTTGATGGATCGGTAGAATTATTGTTCTATGTTTAATAAACGCTGTAATCTGAGGTTCCGATATGGTTGCAGTTAACTTTGGCAGTTTTCGTGCTAGTACAGTCATTTATGCACCATTTTAAAGCATTAAAATTGCCATTTGTTTTGGTATATAATTTATTGCATAATGTATTTTTAGAAAATGGCCAATTGGATAGATCGGTAGAATTATTCTCCCAGGTTTAAAAAGGCTGCAATTTGAGGTTCCGCTATGGTTGCGAATAACTTTGACAGTTTTCATGCTATGACAATCATTTATGCATCATTTTAATGCATTACGATTGTACTTTAACTTGGTATATCACTTGTGGCAAAATGTGTTCTTCTAAAAAATTGTAAATTTGATGGATCGGTAGAATTGTTGTTCTATGTTTAAAAACGCTATGATTTGAGGTTCCGTTATGGTTGCAAATAACATTGACAGTTTTCATGCTATGACAGTCATTTATGCATCATTTTAAAGAATTACATTTGCACTTTGTTTTGGTGTATAATTTGTGGCATAATGAGTTTTTACAAAAATTGGATAGATCGGTATATTTATTGGTACAGGTTTAGAAATGCGGTAATTTAAGGCTCCGATATGGTTGCAAATATCTTTTATAGTTTTCATGTTATAGGAGTCGTTTATATATCTTTTTATTGCATTATAGTTGCCATTTGTTTTGGTATATAATTTATTGCATAATATATTTTTGGAAAATGGCCAATTGGATAGATCGGTAGAATTATTTTTACAGCTTTAAAAACGCGGTAATTTGAGGTTCCGATATGGCTGCAAATAACATTGACAGTTTTCACGCTATGACAGTCATTTATGCATAATTTTAAAGCATTATGATTGCACTTTAACATGGTATATCATTTGTAGCATAATGTGTGTTTTTACAATTTGGTCAATTTGATAGATCGGTAGAATTATTGTTCTATGTTTAATAAACGCAGTAATCTGAGGATCCGATATGGTTGCAATTAACTTTTGCAGTTTTCGTGCTAGGACAGTCGTTTATGCATTAAAATTGCCATTTGTTTTGGTATATAATTTATTGCATAATGTATTTTTAGAAAATGGCCAATTGGATAGATCGGTAGAATTATTTTCCCAGGTTTAAAAACGCGGTAATTTGAGGTTCCGATATGGTTGTGAATAACTTTGACAGTTTTCATGCTATGACAGTCATTTATGCATCATTTTAAAGCATTACAGTTGCACTTTGTTTTGGTGTATAATTTGTGGCACAATGAATTTTTACAAAAATTGGATATATCGGTATATTTATTGGTACAGGTTTAAAAATGCGGTAATTTAAGGCTCCGATATGGTTGCAAATAACTTTTATAGTTTTCATGTTATAACAGTCGTTTATACATCTTTTTATTGCATTATAGTTGCCATTTGTTTTGGTATATAATTTATTGCATAATGTATTTTTAGAAAATGGCCAATTGGATAGATCGGTAGAATTATTTTCCCAGGTTTTAAAAGGCGGTAATTTGAGGTTCCGATATGGTTGTGAATAACTTTGACAGTTTTCATGCTAGGACAGTCGTTTATGCACCATTTTAAAGCATTAAAATTGCCATTTGTTTTGGTATATAGTCATTTATGCATCATTTTAAAGCATTATGATTGCACTTTAATTTGGAATATCATTTGTGGCATAATGTGTTCGTCTAAAAAATGGTAAATTTGATGGATCGGTAGAACTATTGTTCTATGTTTAAAAACGCGATAATTTGAGGTTCCGATATGGTTGCAAATAACATTGACAGTTTTCATTCTATGACAGTCATTTATGCATCATTTTAAAGCATTATGATTGCACTTTAATATGGTATATCATTTGTAGCATAATGTGTGTTTTTACAAATTGGTCAATTTGATAGATGGGTAGAATTATTGTTCTATGTTTAATAAACGCAGTAATCTGAGGTTCCGATATGGTTGCAATTAACTTTGGCAGTTTTCGTGCTAGGACAGTCGTTTATGCACCATTTTAAAGCATTAAAATTGCCATTTGTTTTGGTATATAATTTATTGCATAATGTATTTTTAGAAAATGGCCAATTGGATAGATCGGTAGAATTATTCTCCCAGGTTTAAAAAGGCTGCAATTTGAGGTTCCGATATGGTTGCGAATAACTTTGACAGTTTTCATGCTATGACAATCATTTATGCATCATTTTAATGCATTACGATTGTACTTTAACTTGGTATATCACTTGTGGCAAAATGTGTTCTTCTAAAAAATTGTAAATTTGATGGATCGGTAGAATTGTTGTTCTATGTTTAAAAACGCTATGATTTGAGGTTCCGTTATGGTTGCAAATAACATTGACAGTTTTCATGCTATGACAGTCATTTATGCATCATTTTAAAGAATTACATTTGCTCTTTGTTTTGGTGTATAATTTGTGGCATAATGAGTTTTACAAAAATTGGATAGATCGGTATATTTATTGGTACAGGTTTAGAAATGCGGTAATTTAAGGCTCCGATATGGTTGCAAATATCTTTTATAGTTTTCATGTTATAGCAGTCGTTTATATATCTTTTTATTGCATTATAGTTGCCATTTGTTTTGGTATATAATTTATTGCATAATATATTTTTAGAAAATGGCCAATTGGATAGATCGGTAGAATTATTTTTACAGCTTTAAAAACGCGGTAATTTGAGGTTCCGATATGGCTGCAAATAACATTGACAGTTTTCACGCTATGACAGTCATTTATGCATAATTTTAAAGCATTATGATTGCACTTTAATATGGTATATCATTTGTAGCATAATGTGTGTTTTACAATTTGGTCAATTTGATAGATCGGTAGAATTATTGTTCTATGTTTAATAAACGCAGTAATCTGAGGATCCGATATGGTTGCAATTAACTTTTGCAGTTTTCGTGCTAGGACAGTCGTTTATGCATTAAAATTGCCATTTGTTTTGGTATATAATTTATTGCATAATGTATTTTTAGAAAATGGCCAATTGGATAGATCGGTAGAATTATTTTCCCAGGTTTAAAAACGCGGTAATTTGAGGTTCCGATATGGTTGTGAATAACTTTGACAGTTTTCATGCTATGACAGTCATTTATGCATCATTTTAAAGCATTACAGTTGCACTTTGTTTTGGTGTATAATTTGTGGCATAATGAATTTTTACAAAAATTGGATAGATCGGTATATTTATTGGTACAGGTTTAAAAATGCGGTAATTTAAGGCTCCGATATGGTTGCAAATAAATTTTATAGTTTTCATGTTATAACAGTCGTTTATACATCTTTTTATTGCATTATAGTTGCCATTTGTTTTGGTATATAATTTATTGCATAATGTATTTTTAGAAAATGGCCAATTGGATAGATCGATAGAATTATTTTCCCAGGTTTAAAAAGGCGGTAATTTGAGGTTCCGATATGGTTGTGAATAACTTTGACAGTTTTCATGCTATGACAGTCATTTATGCATCATTTTAAAGCATTATGATTGTACTTTAATTTGGTATATCATTTGTAGCATAATGTGTTCGTCTAAAAAATGGTCAATTTGATGGATCGGTAGAATTTGATTTGATTTGATTTGATTTATTTCCTCCAAAAATTCAATTACATTTTCACTTAAAACTAATTTAATTAAATATCTCCCAACATAAGGGTTATCCTACTGAGACTTATTTACATTCTAAGGCACAAATAACAGCTCAGCTGTTTACAATCATCTTTAACTTACATCTATCTATAATAATTTTCCGAAAAAAAAGGATAAAAAAGGAATTCATTTTCTTAAAAACTAAGGCCGTAAATACATACTAAATAACACTTAAAACTAAAGTAACAAAAAAGGCAAACATAAAAATAAACAAAACAAAAAGAAAAATAAAAAATTCAGTTATTGCTCGGTGTTATACACCAGATCCTCAATATCAAGGGTATTAACCCTTCTATGGTAAAATAGGTGTCCTGCATCACCATAGAGGAGATTTCCGTTCCTCAAAGTTAAAATATCAATAGGAGAGAAGTACCGATTTAAATGCAGGGCCTCGAGATCATAAGGTCGTTGGAAACATTCCGCAACAATGCCATTGTCCAAAGAGGATGCGCGCTCAAGGAATTTAATGGCAGAGCCAACCAAGAAAACGTCAATCCTCTCAAAGTCAATGCCATTGTATATCGACCTGGAAGTGGGTCTTCTGAAGATTCCATCGGGACACATTCTGGGTCCTAATCCCAGACAGGAAGACAAGATTCTTCTCTCCCATATCCTAAGCCTCTCCATCTGATGGGAAGATATTCCAAACCAGACTGGAAAGGCGTAGGCTATGAGAGGTCTAATAATCTGTCTATATACAAGGAGCCTGACCTCATTAGTGAGAGCATTCCGTCGTCTAAGTACACTAATATATGAGTAGAAGACCTTCTTAACCTTCCCCAAGACATGGTCAATGTGTCTGTAGTATTCAAAGTTTTCATGGAATATAACCCCAAGATACCTAAATCTATCCGATGTACGTACAGGCTCACCACCAATAGATAAACTGGGTATAAAACCCCTAGCATTAGGGTAAAGGCGCCCTCGTCTTCCCTTAATCATCACTCCGTCCGTTTTGTCCAGGTTAAGTTTCAGTCCCCACTTCTTAAAATAGTCATTTAAAATTTCCAGGTACGTATTCATCCTATTGTTCAAGGTCCTCGCCCTAGGTCCATTCATTGCCACTAGCATGTCATCTGCGTATATCAGTAAAATGTTACCTTCAGGAGGCTGAGGAATGTCGGAGACAAAAATGTTGTAGAGGACAGGGCCAAGAATGGAACCCTGTGGTACACCTGCCTCTACAGTCCTTCCATCAGACAGCTCCTCATTCACCCTAACACAAAAGGTACGATTCCTTAGAAAGTCCGTTACTATCCTACACGTATTTCTGTCAAACCCTAAGTCCATCATCTTATAAATTATCCCGTCCTGCCATACGGTGTCAAATGCCTTCGCGAAATCTAGACTTACAGCCAAAGTCGGATATCTCTTATTAAGCCCCCTGGCCACATAATCCGCAAACACCACAAGAGCATGGGAGGTCGAGTGTCTGTTTTTAAAGCCAAACTGACAGTCCCTCAGGACTCCACCTTCCATGATCCTGCGATTTATTCCGGACACAATAAACCACTCCAACAATTTGCCAAATGATGACAATAACGAGATCGGTCTGTAATCGCCAGCCGTCCCAGAATTCGATCCATATTTTGGAATAGGAACTACCAATGCCCTTTTCCATTCTACTGGGAAATATCCGATATTCAGACAATGATTCATCAGGATCGCCAAGTGTCGCCATGTTCCAATGTCCGTCTTTTTCAAGACAAAATCCGGAACCTTATCCCCACCACTGGACTTCTTATTTGCTCTTCTTTTCAGGGCATATCCAACATCGCAAGGTGTCACAAAGTTACATTCCTCCGAACGGAAATTAACATCAATCATTGTGCCATTTGCCAACATATCCCGACCAAAAGTCAGGAACGGCTCATGATTAGAAAGTGTTGAGACTTCCCGCCTCACGATATCCCCAAAAGAGGATGCGCGCATGTCACATCCACTCTTGTGAACATCGGAGAAGCGGTCAGCCAACAATTCCGCCTTGTCAAAATCCGTCATGAGAAATGTACCATTAGAATCAACAAGATTCTCAATCGGTGCTCTCTTGCAGATGCCGGCTCCCCTTCTCACCTGACTAAATGTCCTATTATTAAGGCGAATCTTCCGCAAATAATCAGTCCAGTAGCTGTTCTCATAAGTGGCAATGGCGCCCTGAATAATCTTGTCCAAATTCCGAACATCAGCCCTCAAAATAGAATATCTTGTCGGATCAGGAGTCCTATATAATATTCTTCTCAGTCTTTTCTTTTCAGATATTAAATGCAGAATATTCGGTGGAAGTTTCATCAGTCCTTTATTACCCGAAGGTATTTTCGGAATCGACTCTTCCATCGCATTTCTGAAAATCGTGCTCATTGACTCGATACTGGCATCTATTTCCTGAGAAGTAACATTGCGATCCAGAGGAAGCTCACTGTCCGGCAAGTTTTGGGCTAATATTCTATTAAATCGTTTCCTATCCATACGATCAAAATCAAAAAATGTAGGACGAACCGCCTGTTGCAGATCCCGTCCCTGAATCATTATCTCCACGGCATGATGGTCCGATTGGTATTGTAAGGTCCGAAGTCCATTAGCAGAGGATGTGGCCAGGGAAATGTCGGATGATGACATAAAAATATCCAAATATGATGACGATGTCCCACAAACACGAGTCGGGCCCTCAGTTGGATGTATAGCAATATCAGGACATGATAACAAAAAGTCACGTAGGCAATGTCCACTGGGATTACAAAAATTGTCTCCCCAATAAACATGCCTAGCATTCAAGTCCCATGGATCGGTAGAATTATTGTTCTATGTTTAAAAACGCGGTAATTTGAGCTTCCGATATGTTTGCAATTAACTTTGGCAGTTTTCGTGCTAGGACAGTCATTTATGCACCATTTTAAAGCATTAAAATTGCCATTTGTTTTGGTATATAATTTATTGCATAATGTATTTTTAGAAAATGGCCAATTGGATAGATCGGTAGAATTATTCTCCCAGGTTTAAAAAGGCTGTAATTTGAGGTTCCGATATGGTTGCGAATAACTTTGACAGTTTTCATGCTATGACAATCATTTATGCATCATTTTAATGCATTACGATTGTACTTTAACTTGGTATATCACTTGTGGCAAAATGTGTTCTTCTAAAAAATTGTAAATTTGATGGATCGGTAGAATTGTTGTTCTATGTTTAAAAACGCTATGATTTTAGGTTCCGATATGGTTGCAAATAACATTGACAGTTTTCATGCTATGACAGTCATTTATGCATCATTTTAAAGCATTATGATTGCACTTTAATATGGTATATCATTTGTAGCATAATGTGCGTTTTTACAAATTGGTCAATTTGATAGATCGGTGGAATTATTTTTCTATGTTTAATAAACGCAGTAATCTGAGGTTCCGATATGGGTGCAATTAACTTTGGCAGTTTTCGTGCTAGGACAGTCGTTTATGCATTAAAATTGGCATTTGTTTTGGTATATAATTTATTGCATAATGTATTTTTAGAAAATGGCCAATTGAATAGATCGGTAGAATTATTTTCCCAGGTTTAAATAGGCGGTAATTTGAGGTTCCGATATGGTTGTGAATAACTTTGACTGTTTTCATGCTATGACAGTCAATTATGCATCATTTTAGAGCATTATGATTGCACTTTAATTTGGTATATCACTTGTGGCAAAATGTGTTCTTCTAAAAAATTGTAAATTTGATGGATCGGTAGAATTATTGTTCTATGTTTAAAAACGCGGTAATTTGAGGTTCCGATATGGTTGCAAATAACTTTGACAGTTTTCATGCTAGGGCAATAGTTTAGGCATCATTTTAAAGCATAAGAGTTGCACTTTATTTTGGTGTATAATTTGTGGCATAATGAATTTTTACAAAAATTGGATAGATCGGTATATTTATTGGTACAGGTTCAAAAATGCGGTAATTTAAGGCTCCGATATGGTTGCAAATAACTTTTATAGTTTTCATGTTATAACAGTCGTTTATATATCTTTTTATTGCATTATAGTTGCCATTTGCTTTGGTATATAATTTATTCCATAATATATTTTTAGAAAATGGCCAATTGTATAGATCGGTAGAATTATTTTCCCAGGTTTAAAAGGGCGGTAATTTGAGGTTCCGATATGGTTGCGAATAACTTTGACTGTTTTCATGCTATGACAATAATTTATGCATCACTTTAATTCATTACGATTGTACTTTAACTTGGTATATCATTTGTGGCAAAATGTGTTCTTCTAAAAAATTGTAAATTCAATGGATCGGTAGAATTGTTGTTCTATGTTTAAAAACGCTATGATTTGAGGTTCGGATATGGTTGCAAATAACTTTGACAGTTTTCATGCCAAGACAATCGTTTATGCATCATTTTAAAGCATTACATTTGCACTTTGTTTTGGTGTATAATTTGTGGCATAATGAATTTTTACAAAAATTGGATAGATCGGTATATTTATTGGTACAGGTTTAGAAATGCGGTAATTTAAGGCTCCGATATGGTTGCAAATATCTTTTATAGTTTTCATGTTATAACAGTCGTTTATATATCTTTTTATTGCATTATAGTTGCCATTTGCTTTGGTACATAATTTATTCCATAATATATTTTTAGAAAATGGCCAATTGGATAGATCGGTAGAATTATTTTCACAGCTTTAAAAAGGCGGTAATTTGAGGTTCCGATATGGTTGCAAATAACATTGACAGTTTTCATGCTATGACAGTCATTTATGCATCATTTTAAAGCATTGTGATTGCACTTTAATATGGTATATATGTAAATTATTTTGAGTTTTTGGATTTAAAATAAAAGAATTGCTTTTAAGAGTTTAGTTATATTATATTTTATTTATTATTTATTTATAGAAAATTATTAAATATTTAAGTAGAAAGTGCAATATAGAATAATTGAGAATCAGTTTCACTTTTTATAAAGATTAGTCACAAATTTAAGTTTTGATTGAACATTTTAAAGATACTGGACAAGAACATTAACAACTTTACAATTAACAATTAAAAGACAACTTTAAAGAACTTGAACGCACTGACATACTTTAACTGACTGACTTTTTATTTAAGAATTGCCTTTTACTCAACCTGCTTTTATTATTCTTATTCTTATCCACTTTATACTTGTATTCACCACAGGGTAAGAGAATGACAATAGATCAATGTTAACCCTTTACAATCGGCCATCCTGAAAATCATCTGTCCCAGATGACAGCTCATCTTCGGCATCAGAGGATTTCCATCCTTTCATGTTGTCTGCACTTGTAGAAGTGTAACGTGGACCATCGGAATCGGCGACCTTCTCGACATCATATCGATCATTGCGTTTTACTTTTATTACTTTATAAGGACCCAAATACTCGCTCGCTAATTTTCTACCAGCTACAAACTGTGTCCTCTTAATAGCCACTAAATCGCCCACAGAATATACTGACGACTGCTTACGTTGTTTATCATAACTATTTTTGTATTTCTCTTTATTTTTTTATTTTTTTTTATAATTTATTGCATAATGTATTTTTAGAAAATGGCCAATTAGATAAATCGGTAGAATTATTTTCCCAGGTTTAAAAACGCGGTAATTTGAGGTTCCGATATGGTTGTGAATAACTTTGACAGTTTTCATGCTATGACAGTCATTTATGCATCATTTTAAAGCATAACAGTTGCACTTTGTTTTGTATAATTTGTGGCATAATGTGTGTTTTTACAAAAATTGGATAGATCGGTATATTTATTCGTACAGGTTTAAAAATGCGGTAATTTAAGGCTCCGATATGGTTGCAAATAATTTTATAGTTTTCATGTTATAACAGTCGTTTATACATCTTTTTATTGCATTATAGTTGCCATTTGTTTTGG
Organism: Lucilia sericata; assembly: GCF_015586225.1. NCBI lineage: Eukaryota > Metazoa > Arthropoda > Insecta > Diptera > Calliphoridae > Lucilia > Lucilia sericata. Next base: position 60,252 of record NW_023995053.1, on the reverse strand, counting down.
TATATAATTTATTGCATAATGTATTTTTAGAAAATGGCCAATTGGATAGATCGATAGAATTATTTTCCCAGGTTTAATAACGCGGTAATTTGAGGTTCCGATATGGTAGCAAATAACATTGACAGTTTTCATGCTATGACAGTCATTTATGCATCATTTTAAAGCATAACAGTTGCACTTTGTTTTGGTGTATAATTTGTGGCATAATGAATTTTTACAAAAATTGGATAGATCGGTATATTTATTCCTACAGGTTTAAAAATGCGGTAATTTAAGGCTCCGATATGGTTGCAAATAATTTTATAGTTTTCATGTTATAACAGTCGTTTATACATCTTTTTATTGCATTATAGTTGCCATTTGTTTTGGTATATAATTTATTGCATAATGTATTTTTAGAAAATGGCCAATTGGATAGATCGATAGAATTATTTTCCCAGGTTAAAAAAGGCGGTAATTTGAGGTTCCGATATGGTTGTGAATAACTTTGACAGTTTTCATGCTATGACAGTCATTTATAAATCATTTTAAAGCATTATGATTGCACTTTAATTTGCTATATCATTTGTGGCATAATGTGTTCGTCTAAAAAATGGTAAATTTGATGGATCGGTAGAATTATTGTTCTATGTTTAATAACGCGGTAATTTGAGGTTCCGATATGGTTGCAAATAACATTGACAGTTTTCATGCTATGACAGTCATTTATGCATCATTTTAAAGCATTATGATTGCACTTTAATATGGTATATCATTTGTAGCATAATGTGAGTTTTTACAAATTGGTCAATTTGATAGATCGGTGGAATTATTTTTCTATGTTTAATAAACGCAGTAATCTGAGGTTCCGATATGGTTGCAATTAACTTTGGCAGTTTTCGTGCTAGGACAGTCGTTTATGCATTAAAATTGGCATTTGTTTTGGTATATGATTTATTGCATAATGTATTTTTAGAAAATGGCCAATTGAATAGATCGGTAGAATTATTTTCCCAGGTTTAAAAACGCGGTAATTTGAGGTTCCGATATGGTTGTGAATAACTTTGACTGTTTTCATGCTATGACAGTCAATTATGCATCATTTTAGAGCATTATGATTGCACTTGAATTTGGTATATCACTTGTGTTAAATGTGTTCTTCTAAAAAATTGTAAATTTGATGGATCGGTAGAATTATTGTTCTATGTTTAAAAACGCGGTAATTTGAGGTTCCGATATGGTTGCAAATAACTTTGACAGTTTTCATGCTAGGGCAATAGTTTAGGCATCATTTTAAAGCATTATGATTGCACTTTATTTTGGTGTATAATTTGTGGCATAATGAATTTTTACAAAAATTGGATAGATCGGTATATTTATTGGTACAGGTTCAAAAATGCGGTAATTTAAGGCTCCGATATGGTTGCAAATAACTTTTATAGTTTTCATGTTATAACAGTCGTTTATATATCTTTTTATTGCATTATAGTTGCCATTTGCTTTGGTATATAATTTATTCCATAATATATTTTTAGAAAATGGCCAATTGTATAGATCGGTAGAATTATTTTCCCAGGTTTAAAAAGGCGGTAATTTGAGGTTCCGATATGGTTGCGAATAACTTTGACAGTTTTCATGCTATGACAATAATTTATGCATCACTTTAATTCATTACGATTGTACTTTAACTTGGTATATCATTTGTGGCAAAATGTGTTCTTCTAAAAAATTGTAAATTCAATGGATCGGTAGAATTGTTGTTCTATGTTTAAAAACGCTATGATTTGAGGTTCCGATATGGTTGCAAATAACTTTGACAGTTTTCATGCCAAGACAATCGTTTATGCATCATTTTAAAGCATTACAGTTGCACTTTGTTTTGGTGTATAATTTGTGGCATAATGAATTTTTACAAAAATTGGATAGATCGGTATATTTATTGGTACAGGTTTAGAAATGCGGTAATTTAAGGCTCCGATATGGTTGCAAATATCTTTTATAGTTTTCATGTTATAACAGTCGTTTATATATCTTTTTATTGCATTATAGTTGCCATTTGCTTTGGTATATAATTTATTCCATAATATATTTTTAGAAAATGGCCAATTTAGCCATTTAAAATTTAGCTTTAAAAAGGCGGTAATTTGAGGTTCCGATATGGTTGCAAATAACATTGACAGTTTTCATGCTATGACAGTCATTTATGCATCATTTTAAAGCATTATGATTGTACTTTAATTTGGAATATATGTAAATTATTTTGAGTTTATGGATTTAATATAAAAGAATTGCTTTTAAGAGTTTAGTTATATTATATTTTATTTATTATTTATTTATAGAAAATTATTAAATATTTAAGTAGAAAGTGCAATATAGAATAATTGAGAATCAGTTTCACTTTTTATAAAGATTAGTCACAAATTTAAGTTTTGATTGAACATTTTAAAGATACTGGACAAGAACATTAACAACTTTACAATTAACAATTAAAAGACAACTTTAAAGAACTTGAACGCACTGACATACTTTAACTGACTGACTTTTTATTTAAGAATTGCCTTTTACTCAACCTGCTTTTATTATTCTTATTCTTATCCACTTTATACTTGTATTCACCACAGGGTAAGAGAATGACAATAGATCAATGTTAACCCTTTACAATCGGCCATCCTGAAAATCATCTGTCCCAGATGACAGCTCATCTTCGGCATCAGAGGATTTCCATCCTTTCATGTTGTCTGCACTTGTAGAAGTGTAACGTGGACCATCGGAATCGGCGACCTTCTCGACATCATATCGATCATTGCGTTTTACTTTTATTACTTTATAAGGACCCAAATACTCGCTCGCTAATTTTCTACCAGCTACAAACTGTGTCCTCTTAATAGCCACTAAATCGCCCACAGAATATACTGACGACTGCTTACGTTGTTTATCATAACTATTTTTGTATTTCTCTTTATTTTTTTATTTTTTTTTATAATTTATTGCATAATGTATTTTTAGAAAATGGCCAATTAGATAAATCGGTAGAATTATTTTCCCAGGTTTAAAAACGCGGTAATTTGAGGTTCCGATATGGTTGTGAATAACTTTGGCAGTTTTCGTGCTATGACAGTCATTTATGCATCATTTTAAAGCATAACAGTTGCACTTTGTTTTGTATAATTTGTGGCATAATGAATTTTTACAAAAATTGGATAGATCGGTATATTTATTCGTACAGGTTTAAAAATGCGGTAATTTAAGGCTCCGATATGGTTGCAAATAATTTTATAGTTTTCATGTTATAACAGTCGTTTATACATCTTTTTATTGCATTTGTAGCATAATGTGTTCGTCTAAAAAATGGTCAATTTGATGGATCGATAGAATTATTGTTCTATGTTTAAAAACACGGTAATTTGAGCTTCCGATATGGTTGCAATTAACTTTGGCCGTTTTCGTGCTAGGACAGTCATTTATGCACCATTTTAAAGCATTAAAATTGCCATTTGTTTTGGTATATAATTTATCGCATAATGTATTTTTAGAAAATGGCCAATTGGATAGATCGGTAGAATTATTCTCCCAGGTTTAAAAAGGATGTAATTTGAGGATCCGATATGGTTGCGAATAACTTTGACAGTTTTCATGCTAGGGCAATAGTTTAGGCATCATTTTAAAGCATAAGAGTTGCACTTTATTTTGGTGTATAATTTGTGGCATAACGAATTTTTACAAAAATTGGATAGATCGGTATATTTATTGGTACAGGTTCAAAAATGCGGTAATTTAAGGCTCCGATATGGTTGCAAATATCTTTTATAGTTTTCATGTTATAGCAGTCGTTTATATATCTTTTTATTGCATTATAGTTGCCATTTGTTTTGGTATATAATTTATTGCATAATATATTTTTAGAAAATGGCCAATTGGATTGATCGGTAGAATTATTTTCACAGCTTTAAAAACGATATGGTTGCAAATAACATTGACAGTTTTCACGCTATGACAGTCATTTATGCATCATTTTAAAGCATTATGATTGCACTTTAATATGGTATATCATTTGTAGCATAATGTGTGTTTTTACAAATTGGTCAATTTGATAGATCGGTAGAATTATTGTTCTATGTTTAATAAACGCAGTAATCTGAGGTTCCGATATGGTTGCAATTAACTTTGGCAGTTTTCGTGCTAGGTCAGTCGTTTATGCACCATTTTAAAGCATTAAAATGGTGCATTTGTTTTGGTATATAATTTATTGCATAATGTATTTTTAGAAAATGGCCAATTGGATAGATCGGTAGAATTATTTTCCCAGGTTTAAAAAGGCGGTAATTTGAGGTTCCGATATGGTTGTGAATAACTTTGACTGTTTTCATGCTATGACAGTCAATTATGCATCATTTTAGAGCATTATGATTGCACTTTAATTTGGTATATCACTTGTGGCAAAATGTGTTCTTCTAAAAAATTGTAAATTTGATGGATCGGTAGAATTATTGTTCTATGTTTAAAAACGCGGTAATTTGAGGTTCCGATATGGTTGCAAATAACTTTGACAGTTTTCATGCTAGGGCAATAGTTTAGGCATCATTTTAAAGCATAAGAGTTGCACTTTATTTTGGTGTATAATTTGTGGCATAATGAATTTTTACAAAAATTGGATAGATCGGTATATTTATTGGTACAGGTTCAAAAATGCGGTAATTTAAGGCTCCGATATGGTTGCAAATAACTTTTATAGTTTTCATGTTATAACAGTCGTTTATATATCTTTTTATTGCATTATAGTTGCCATTTGCTTTGGTATATAATTTATTCCATAATATATTTTTAGAAAATGGCCAATTGGATAGATCGGTAGAATTATTTTCACAGCTTTAAAAACGCGGTAGTTTGAGGTTCCGATATGGTTGCAAATAACATTGACAGTTTTCATGCTATGACAGTCATTTATGCACCATTTTAAAGCATTATGGTTGCACTTTAATATGGTATATAATTTGTTGCATAATGTGTGTTTTTACAAATTGGTCAATTTGATAGATCGGTAGAATTATTGTTCTATGTTTAATAAATGCTGTAATCTGAGGTTCCGATATGGTTGCAATTAACTTTGGCAGTTTTCGTGCTATGACAGTCATTTATGCACCATTTTAAAGCATTAAAATTGCCATTTGTTTTGGTATATAATTTATTGCATAATGTATTTTTAGAAAATGGCCAATTGTATAGATCGGTGGAATTATTTTCCAGTTTTCATGCTATGACAGTCATTTATGCATTATGCAGCATTATGATTGCACTTTAATATGGTACATAATTTGTTGCATAATGTGTGTTTTTACAAATTGGTCAATTTGATAGATCGGTAGAATTATTGTTCTATGTTTAATAAACGCTGTAATCTGAGGTTCCGATATGGTTGCAATTAACTTTGGCAGTTTTCGTGGTAGGACAGTCATTTATGCACCATTTTAAAGCATTAAAATTGCTATTTGTTTTGGTATATAATTTATTGCATAATGTATTTTTAGAAAATGGCCAATTGGATAGATCGGTAGAATTATTTTCCCAGGTTTAAAAAGGCGGTAATTTGAGCTTCCGATATGGTTGCAAATAACTTTGACAGTTTTCATGCCAGGACAATCGTTTATGCATCATTTTAAAGCATTACAGTTGCACTTTGTTTTGGTGTATAATTTGTGGCATAATGAATTTTTACAAAAATTGGATAGATCGGTATATTTATTGGTACAGGTTTAGAAATGCGGTAATTTAAGGCTCCGATATGGTTGCAAATATCTTTTATAGTTTTCATGTTATAACAGTCGTTAATATATCTTTTTATTGCATTATAGTTGCCATTTGCTTTGGTATATAATTTATTCCATAATATATTTTTAGAAAATGGCCAATTGGATAGATCGGTAGAATTATTTTCACAGCTTTAAAAAGGCGGTAATTTGAGATTCCGATATGGTTGCAAATAACATTGACAGTTTTCATGCTATGACAGTCATTTATGCATCATTTTAAAGCATTGTGATTGCACTTTAATATGGTATATATGTAAATTATTTCGAGTTTTTGGATTTAAAATAAAAGAATTGCTTTTAAGAGTTTAGTTATATTATATTATATTTTATTTATTATTTATTTATAGAAAATTATTAAATATTTAAGTAGAAAGTGCAATATAGAATAATTGAGAATCAGTTTCGCTTTTTATAAAGATTAGTCACAAATTTAAGTTTTGATTGAACATTTTAAAGATACTGGACAAGAACATTAACAACTTTACAATTAACAATTAAAAGACAACTTTAAAGAACTTGAACGCACTGACATACTTTAACTGACTGACTTTTTATTTAAGAATTGCCTTTTATTCAACCTGCTTTTATTATTCTTATTCTTATCCACTTTATACTTGTATTCACCACAGGGTAAGAGAATGACAATAAATCAATGTTAACCCTTTACAATCGGCCATCCTGAAAATCATCTGTCCCAGATGACAGCTCATCTTCGGCATCAGAGGATTTCCATCCTTTCATGTTGTCTGCACTTGTAGAAGTGTAACGTGGACCATCGGAATCGGCGACCTTCTCGACATCATATCGATCATTGCGTTTTACTTTTATTACTTTATAAGGACCCAAATACTCGCTCGCTAATTTTCTACCAGCTACAAACTGTGTCCTCTTAATAGCCACTAAATCGCCCACAGAATATACTGACGACTGCTTACGTTGTTTATCATAACTATTTTTGTATTTCTCTTGTGCCTCAATGATTTGTTGTTTAACTTCCTCTCTTAGCTGTTGACGTTCTTTGTTGTAATTTTCAATAAGTTCTTCTTGAAGCATATCAATTATTCCACTGTATATATTAGATTTCATTTTAACGCCAAACATTACTTCAAAAGGAGTAGTTTTAGTAGAGCTGTGTAGTGTGGAATTTAAAGCCTTCTGGACGTGACTCACAAACTTATACCACTTTGTTGTGTCTTCAGAAGACAGCTTAGATATTATAGATAAAATCGAGCGGTTTACTCTTTCAATTTGTCCATTACCGCGAGGCACCCCCGTAGTTGTAAGTATATGCTCGATACCATTTTCCTGGCACCAATCATTAAATAGTTGCGACGTATAAGCTGCACCCTTATCACTAATTATTCGTGTGAGATTTCCAAAGGTTTGCGACCAAACGTTTAAATTTTTAACTACCTCTTCTGCACCAGTTGACTTTGTTGGAAATAACCACAAAAACTTTGAAAACCCGTCGACCAATGCTAGAATATGCTTATATTGTTTACATGTAGCATCCATTGGTCCAAGGTGATCTATATGTAAAGTATGCAACGGAGTATCACCTTTATCGATGCAATGGAGGATACCTTCTTTTTTGCCAGTTTTTTTGTTGTGTATAATACACCTGATACAATTATTGACTACCTGTATAACTTTCTTCTCTAAATGAGCGATGTAAAACTGTTGTTGTATGGTATGCACCGTTTTTTGTACTGAGAAGTGTCCATTTTCATGTGCATTTCTGATACTTTCCGACTCCATTATTTTCGGCACTACTAACAGATCATAGCCATTTATACTTTTGTAAACGAGCCCACCTTTAATCTTAAAGTTTTCGTATGGTCCTAGCTGCAAACAATTTGTTATCGCCTTAATACATTCATCTTCAGATTGCAGATTGCAGAATGGAATCGGAAACTTCTCAACAGCTTTCGTTTTTTGTTTCCCAGGCCATACTTTGCCATCTTCTACAGTATGGCCTAAAAAGTCAATTCTATTTTTCATGAAAGCGCATTTAGACCATTTAAACTTAAGGCCAAATTTTGATGCTCTTTCTAGCACTATATGAAGCTTTTTTAAACAATTTTCGGCAGTATCGGCGTAAATCACAAAGTCGTCGATATATAACTCCATAATCTCATCATTAATAAGGTCTTGAAAAATGTAGTTAACATACCTTATAAAATTTGCTGGTGAGTTGCAAAAGCCAAACGGGGCCTTATTAAATTCAAACAAACCTTGTTTTGTAATAAAAGCGGTATATTTTTTACTAGATTCTTCAACAGCAACATGTAGGAATCCATTTTCTAAATCCATAACTATGAAAAACTTGGCTTTTTGTAGTTTCAGCAATACGTCATCAATTACTGGTACGGGAAAACGATCTTTGAGTACCATAGCATTTAAGTTACGAAAATCGATGCAAACTCTATATTCTCCATTCTTCTTTTTAACAACGACAACACGGCTAGCTACATTCGAGCAGGACTTTCGAACCACTCGTGTCTGCAACCATTCTGCAATTTGTTTGTTTACTATTTCTTCTTCGTGGAATGATAGGCGACTTGGTGAGTGATGAAAAGGTTTAAATTGATCATTTAGAGTGATTTTCATTTCTATTGGACAATTTTCACACTTTACTGATGGTTTATATCCATCTACAATATTTTTAATTATTTCTTTGTACTTTGTATCAGTATCTAGATCAATGGTGTTAACATTATAAACATTAAATTCGTTATGTTGGGTATTATTAACATTGTCATTATCATATTGGAAAATATATCCTTCTTTATTTGAGTAAAATACAAAGTTTTTAGTAAAATCATATCCCAAAATTGCATCAAATTTAATAGCTTCATCCGGTAAAATTATAAAGTCATGATTAGTTGTTACGTCATCAACAATTACATCACACGTAATATAACCGTTAGGTTTAGTTTTAACATTACCAAGACCAAATAACAATGCTTGACTGTCCTTTAATTTGCACTCGCTTAATTTATCTTTAAAAATTGAGTTTTTAACAATAGACACGTCTGAGCCCGTATCAACTAAACAGTCTAATTCATTATTATTTAATTTGATTGTTTTTAGTCGTTTTTTATCTATAATGACATTAACATTTTTTTCCGGTAATTTATTTAAGTTTTGCATTTCACAATTTTTTGCAATATGTCCGTAGTGATTGTATTTAAAACATTTGGGTTCTGATTGACATTCACCTCTTTTATGGTCTTTAGATCCACAGTTAAAACAATGTTCACGATAAAATTTATTTTTTATGTCACTGTTATATTTTCCATATGCAGAGTGCGATTGTTTTTTAAAACGTTCATCGGTACCCCGATTTTCATTTACCCGCTCAAAAATTTCATATTTTTCTCGAAGCTCTTTAAAGGTAGTTGCACTGTATAACTGAAATTTGACGTCACTTCTAATTGTTAATCCATCTACAATGTAGCGAATCACTGAAATTTCTTCGATGTTGCCAAGAGCTGCTATTTTTCGCATTTGCAGTACATATTCATGGAAAGATTCACTAACAGATTTTCTTCTATTTGAGAGCATTTTATGTAATTCATTGCTACTTAAGGTTTTGTCAAATTCATTTATCAAACTATATTTTAGCATTTCGTAATCGCTAACATTAATTGTTTCTAAAAATAATTTAGCTGTACCGATCATTTTATTTCGCGCTTGAACATATTTTTGTTGTTCATTTAAACTATAAGCTGATGCATTTAATTCAAAATTATTAAACCACTGTTTTACTGGAATTTTTTCTCCATCAAAATCAGCCAAAATCTTTGAAAAATTGTCCACTGTTATGTTTGGTATGTTTTTATCTTCTTTTTCTTTTTTCATTTTTTCCGTCAACAATTTAACTAAATCATTTAAACTTTGATTTGGATCGACAGCCATTTTTGTTTCTTCACAATTTGGATTAAGTTTTTTGACACTTGTAATTAGATTTCCAATATTAAAATGAGATGTTAGTTTAGTTCTGTTGGTTTCGATGTTTTTATTGTTTTTATTTTCAGCTTCTTTATTTGTAACTTGTTTGTTTTCTGTCTCTTTATTTTCAACTTCTTTAATTTTATTCTCAGCTTCTCTTTATTTTCAACTTCTTTAATTTTATTCTCAGCTTTGTTCTTAAATTCTGTTTTCTTATCTTCAATTTCTTTACATTTATTCACAACTTCTTTATTTTCGACTTGATTGTTTTTAATTTCTACTTCTTTGTTTCTTTTTTCAACTTCTTTAATTTCAACTTCTTTGTTTCTATTTTCAACTTCTTTACTTTTATTGCAATCTTCTTTTCTGCTTACAGTTTCTTTACTTTGTTTTACACTGCAGAAATTTTCAACTTCTTTTTCAACTTTTGTTCCGTTATCACTTCTTAGATTTAAACTTTTCTCCTTCTTTCTATAAACATCAATACTGATCTCTTTTCCTATTGCACAACTCTCACTGATTTTTTGTTCTTTATTGTTTAATACTTCTATTTGTGCTTCAGTTTCATTTTTTTCGCTTTTTGTTGGTGTTTTTATGTTTTTATTTGCTGCTTGCGCTCTTGTATAGTATGTTGCTTTTAGTTTTGTCGAACCGTTACTTTTTTCCATTTGTTTAAGAATAAATCTACCGATTTTTTTTTTTTTTTTTTTTAAATATTGTATATTCAATTATGTTTATTTCTTAGGCGCCGGTTGAGCCCCCAAATGTAAATTATTTTGAGTTTTTGGATTTAAAATAAAAGAATTGCTTTTAAGAGTTTAGTTATATTATATTTTATTTATTATTTATTTATAGAAAATTATTAAATATTTAAGTAGAAAGTGCAATATAGAATAATTGAGAATCAGTTTGACTTTTTATAAAGATTAGTCACAAATTTAAGTTTTGATTGAACATTTTAAAGATACTGGACAAGAACATTAACAACTTTACAATTAACAATTAAAAGACAACTTTAAAGAACTTGAACGCACTGACATACTTTAACTGACTGACTTTTTATTTAAGAATTGCCTTTTACTCAACCTGCTTTTATTATTCTTATTCTTATCCACTTTATACTTGTATTCACCACAGGGTAAGAGAATGACAATAGATCAATGTTAACCCTTTACAATCGGCCATCCTGAAAATCATCTGTCCCAGATGAAAGCTCATCTTCGGCATCAGATGATTTCCATCCTTTCATGTTGTCTGCACTTGTAGAAGTGTAACGTGGACCATCGGAATCGGCGACCTTCTCGACATCATATCGATCATTGCGTTTTACTTTCATTACTTTATAAGGACCCAAATACTCGCTCGCTAATTTTCTACCAGCTACAAACTGTGTCCTCTTAATAGCCACTAAATCGCCCACAGAATATACTGACGACTGCTTACGTTGTTTATCATAACTATTTTTGTATTTCTCTTTATTTTTTTATTTTTTTTTATAATTTATTGCATAATGTATTTTTAGAAAATGGCCAATTAGATAAATCGGTAGAATTATTTTCCCAGGTTTAAAAACGCGGTAATTTGAGGTTCCGATATGGTTGTGAATAACTTTGACAGTTTTCATGCTATGACAGTCATTTATGCATCATTTTAAAGCATAACAGTTGCACTTTGTTTTGTATAATTTGTGGCATAATGAATTTTTACAAAAATTGGATAGATCGGTATATTTATTCGTACAGGTTTAAAAATGCGGTAATTTAAGGCTCCGATATGGTTGCAAATAATTTTATAGTTTTCATGTTATAACAGTCGTTTATACATCTTTTTATTGCATTATAGTTGCCATTTGTTTTGGTATATAATTTATTGCATAATGTATTTTTAGAAAATGGCCAATTGGATAGATCGATAGAATTATTTTCCCAGGTTTAATAACGCGGTAATTTGAGGTTCCGATATGGTTGCAAATAACATTGACAGTTTTCATGCTATGACAGTCATTTATGCATCATTTTAAAGCATAACAGTTGCACTTTGTTTTGGTGTATAATTTGTGGCATAATGAATTTTTACAAAAATTGGATAGATCGGTATATTTATTCCTACAGGTTTAAAAATGCGGTAATTTAAGGCTCCGATATGGTTGCAAATAATTTTATAGTTTTCATGTTATAACAGTCGTTTATACATCTTTTTATTGCATTATAGTTGCCATTTGTTTTGGTATATAATTTATTGCATAATGTATTTTTAGAAAATGGCCAATTGGATAGATCGATAGAATTATTTTCCCAGGTTTAAAAAGGCGGTAATTTGAGGTTCCGATATGGTTGTGAATAACTTTGACAGTTTTCATGCTATGACAGTCATTTATGCATCATTTTAAAGCATTATGATTGTACTTTAATTTGGTATATCATTTGTAGCATAATGTGTTCGTCTAAAAAATGGTCAATTTGATGGATCGGTAGAATTATTGTTCTATGTTTAAAAACGCGGTAATTTGAGCTTCCGATATGGTTGCAATTAACTTTGGCAGCTTTCGTGCTATGACAGTCGTTTATGCACCATTTTAAAGCATTAAAATTGCCATTTGTTTTGGTATATAATTTATTGCATAATGTATTTTTAGAAAATGGCCAATTGGATAGATCGGTAGAATTATTCTCCCAGGTTTAAAAAGGCTGTAATTTGAGGTTCCGTTATGGTTGCAAATAACTTTGACAGTTTTCATGCCAGGACAATCATTACATTTGCACTTTGTTTTGGTGTATAATTTGTGGCATAATGTATTTTTAGAAAATGGCCAATTGGATAGATCGATAGAATTATTTTCCCAGGTTTAATAACGCGGTAATTTGAGGTTCCGATATGGTTGCAAATAACATTGACAGTTTTCATGCTATGACAGTCATTTATGCATCATTTTAAAGCATAACAGTTGCACTTTGTTTTGGTGTATAATTTGTGGCATAATGAATTTTTACAAAAATTGGATAGATCGGTATATTTATTGGTACAGGTTTAGAAATGCGGTAATTTAAGGCTCCGATATGGTTGCAAATATCTTTTATAGTTTTCATGTTATAGCAGTCGTTTATATATCTTTTTATTGCATTATAGTTGCCATTTGTTTTGGTATATAATATATTGCATAATGTATTTTTAGAAAATGGCCAATTGGATAGATCGGTAGAATTATTTTCCCAGGTTTAAAAAGGCGGTAATTTGAGGTTCCGATATGGTTGTGAATAACTTTGACTGTTTTCATGCTATGACAGTCAATTATGCATCATTTTAGAGCATTATGATTGCACTTTAATTTGGTATATCATTTGTAGCATAATGTGTTCGTCTAAAAAATGGTCAATTTGATGGATCGGTAGAATTATTGTTCTATGTTTAAAACGCGGTAATTTGAGGTTCCGATATGGTTGCAAATAACTTTGACAGTTTTCATGCTAGGGCAATAGTTTAGGCATCATTTTAAAGCATAAGAGTTGCACTTTATTTTGGTGTATAATTTGTGGCATAATGAATTTTTACAAAAATTGGATAGATCGGTATATTTATTGGTACAGGTTCAAAAATGCGGTAATTTAAGGCTCCGATATGGTTGCAAATAACTTTTATAGTTTTCATGTTATAACAGTCGTTTATATATCTTTTTATTGCATTATAGTTGCCACTTGCTTTGGTATATAATTTATTCCATAATATATTTTTAGAAAATGGCCAATTGTATAGATCGGTAGAATTATTTTCCCAGGTTTAAAAGGGCGGTAATTTGAGGTTCCGATATGGTTGCGAATAACTTTGACTGTTTTCATGCTATGACAATAATTTATGCATCACTTTAATTCATTACGATTGTACTTTAACTTGGTATATCATTTGTAGCAAAATGTGTTCTTCTAAAAAATTGTAAATTCAATGGATCGGTAGAATTGTTGTTCTATGTTTAAAAACGCTATGATTTGAGGTTCGGATATGGTTGCAAATAACTTTGACAGTTTTCATGCCAAGACAATCGTTTATGCATCATTTTAAAGCATTACAGTTGCACTTTGTTTTGGTGTATAATTTGTGGCATAATGAATTTTTACAAAAATTGGATAGATCGGTATATTTATTGGTACAGGTTTAGAAATGCGGTAATTTAAGGCTCCGATATGGTTGCAAATATCTTTTATAGTTTTCATGTTATAACAGTCGTTTATATATCTTTTTATTGCATTATAGTTGCCATTTGCTTTGGTACATAATTTATTCCATAATATATTTTTAGAAAATGGCCAATTGGATAGATCGGTAGAATTATTTTCACAGCTTTAAAAAGGCGGTAATTTGAGGTTCCGATATGGTTGCAAATAACATTGACAGTTTTCATGCTATGACAGTCATTTATGCATCATTTTAAAGCATTGTGATTGCACTTTAATATGGTATATATGTAAATTATTTTGAGTTTTTGGATTTAAAATAAAAGAATTGCTTTTAAGAGTTTAGTTATATTATATTTTATTTATTATTTATTTATAGAAAATTATTAAATATTTAAGTAGAAAGTGCAATATAGAATAATTGAGAATCAGTTTCACTTTTTATAAAGATTAGTCACAAATTTAAGTTTTGATTGAACATTTTAAAGATACTGGACAAGAACATTAACAACTTTACAATTAACAATTAAAAGACAACTTTAAAGAACTTGAACGCACTGACATACTTTAACTGACTGACTTTTTATTTAAGAATTGCCTTTTACTCAACCTGCTTTTATTATTCTTATTCTTATCCACTTTATACTTGTATTCACCACAGGGTAAGAGAATGACAATAGATCAATGTTAACCCTTTACATATAATTTGTAGCATAATGTGTGTTTTTACTAATTGGTCAATTTGGGAGATCGGTAGAATTATTGTTCTATGTTTAATAAAACGCTGTAATCTGAGGTTCCGATATGGTTGCAATTAACTTTGGCAGTTTTCGTGCTAGGACAGTCATTTATGCACCATTTTAAAGCATTAAAATTGCCATTTGTTTTGGTATATAATTTATTGCATAATGTATTTTTAGAAAATGGCCAATTAGATAAATCGGTAGAATTATTTTCCCAGGTTTAAAAACGCGGTAATTTGAGGTTCCGATATGGTTGTGAATAACTTTGACGGCTTTCATGCTATGACAGTCATTTATGCATCATTTTAAAGCATTACAGTTGCACTTTGTTTTGGTGTATAATTTGTGGCATAATGAATTTTTACAAAAATTGGATAGATCGGTATATTTATTGGTACAGGTTTAAAAATGCGGTAATTTAAGGCTCCGATATGGTTGCAAATAAATTTTATAGTTTTCATGTTATAACAGTCGTTTATACATCTTTTTATTGCATTATAGTTGCCATTTGTTTTGGTATATAATTTATTGCATAATGTATTTTTAGAAAATGGCCAATTGGATAGATCGATAGAATTATTTTCCCAGGTTTAAAAATGCGGTAATTTGAGGTTCCGATATGGTTGTGAATAACTTTGACAGTTTTCGTGCTATGACAGTCATTTATACATCATTTTAAAGCATTATGATTGCACTTTAATTTGGTATATCATTTGTGGCATAATGTGTTCGTCTAAAAAATGGTAAATTTGATGGATCGGTAGAATTATTGTTCTATGTTTAAAAACGCGGTAATTTGAGGTTCCGATATGGTTGCAAATAACATTGACAGTTTTCATGCTATGACAGTCATTTATGCATCATTTTAAAGCATTATGATTGCACTTTAATATGGTATATCATTTGTAGCATAATGTGTGTTTTTACAAATTGGTCAATTTGATAGATCGGTAGAATTATTGTTCTATGTTTAATAAACGCAGTAATCTGAGGTTCCGATATGGTTGCAATTAACTTTGGCAGTTTTCGTGCTAGGACAGTCGTTTATGCATTAAAATTGCCATTTGTTTTGGTATATAATTTATTGCATAATGTATTTTTAGAAAATGGCCAATTGGATAGATCGGCAGAATAATTTTCCCAGGTTTAAAAAGGCGGTAATTTGAGGTTCCGATATGGTTGTGAATAACTTTGACAGTTTTCATGCTATGACAGTCATTTATGCATCATTTTAAAGCATTATGATTGTACTTTAATTTGGTATATCATTTGTAGCATAATGTGTTCGTCTAAAAAATGGTCAATTTGATGGATCGGTAGAATTATTGTTCTATGTTTAAAAACGCGGTAATTTGAGGTTCCGATATGGTTGCAAATAACTTTGACAGTTTTCATGCTAGGGCAATAGTTTAGGCATCATTTTAAAGCATAAGAGTTGCACTTTATTTTGGTGTATAATTTGTTGCATAATGAATTTTTACAAAAATTGGATAGATCGGTATATTTATTGGTACAGGTTCAAAAATGCGGTAATTTAAGGCTCCGATATGGTTGCAAATAACTTTTATAGTTTTCATGTTATAACAGTCGTTTATATATCTTTTTATTGCACTATAGTTGCCATTTGCTTTGGTATATAATTTATTCCATAATATATTTTTAGAAAATGGCCAATTGGATAGATCGGTAGAATTATTTTCACAGCTTTAAAAACGCGGTAGTTTGAGGTTCCGATATGGTTGCAAATAACATTGACAGTTTTCATGCTATGACAGTCATTTATGCACCATTTTAAAGCATTATGATTGCACTTTAATATGGTACATAATTTGTTGCATAATGTGTGTTTTTTACAAATTGGTCAATTTGATAGATCGGTAGAATTATTGTTCTATGTTTAATAAACGCTGTAATCTGAGGTTCCGATATGGTTGCAATTAACTTTGGCAGTTTTCGTGCTAGGACAGTCATTTATGCACCATTTTAAAGCATTAAAATTGCCATTTGTTTTGGTATATAATTTATTGCATAATGTATTTTTAGAAAATGGCCAATTGGATAGATCGGTAAAATTATTTTCCCAGGTTTAAAAAGGCGGTAATTTGAGGTTCCGATATGGTTGCGAATAACTTTGACAGTTTTCATGCTATGACAATAATTTATGCATCACTTTAATGCATTACGATTGTACTTTAACTTGGTATATCATTTGTGGCAAAATGTGTTCTTCTAAAAAATTGTAAATTCGATGGATCGGTAGAACTGTTGTTCTATGTTTAAAAACGCTATGATTTGAGGTTCCGATATGGTTGCAAATAACTTTGACAGTTTTCATGCCAGGACAATCGTTTATGCATCATTTTAAAGCATTACAGTTGCACTTTGTTTTGGTGTATAATTTGTGGCATAATGAATTTTTACAAAAATTGGATAGATCGGTATATTTATTGGTACAGGTTTAGAAATGCGGCAATTTAAGGCTCCGATATGGTTGCAAATATCTTTTATAGTTTTCATGTTATAACAGTCGTTTATATATCTTTTTATTGCATTATAGTTGCCATTTGCTTTGGTATATAATTTATTCCATAATATATTTTTAGAAAATGGCCAATTGGATAGATCGGTAGAATTATTTTCACAGCTTTAAAAAGGCGGTAATTTGAGGTTCCGATATGGTTGCAAATAACATTGACAGTTTTCATGCTACGACAGTCATTTATGCATCATTTTAAAGCATTGTGATTGCACTTTAATATGCTATATCATTTGTAGCATAATGTTTGTTTTTACTAATTGGTCAATTTGGGAGATCGGTAGAATTATTGTTCTATGTTTAATAAACGCTGTAATCTGAGGTTCCGATATGGTTGCAATTAACTTTGACAGTTTTCGTGCTAGGACAGTCATTTATGCACCATTTTAAAGCATTAAAATTGCCATTTGTTTTGGTATATAATTCATTGCATAATGTATTTTTAGAAAATGGCCAATTGGATAGATCGGTAGAATTATTTTCCCAGGTTTAAAAAGGCGGTAATTTGAGGTTCCGATATGGTTGCGAATAACTTTGACAGTTTTCATGCTATGACAATAATTTATCCATCACTTTAATGCATTACGATTGTACTTTAACTTGGTATATCATTTGTGGCAAAATGTGTTCTTCTAAAAAATTGTAAATTCGATGGATCGGTAGAATTGTTGTTCTATGTTTAAAAACGCTATGATTTGAGGTTCCGATATGGTTGCAAATAACTTTGAGAGTTTTCATGCCAGGACAATCGTTTATGCATCATTTTAAAGCATTACAGTTGCACTTTGTTTTGGTGTATAATTTGTGGCATAATGAATTTTTACAAAAATTGGATAGATCGGTATATTTATTGGTACAGGTTTAGAAATGCGGTAATTTAAGGCTCCGATATGGTTGCAAATAAATTTTATAGTTTTCATGTTATAACAGTCGTTTATACATCTTTTTATTGCATTATAGTTGCCATTTGTTTTGGTATATAATTTATTGCATAATGTATTTTTAGAAAATGGCCAATTGGATAGATCGATAGAATTATTTTCCCAGGTTTAAAAAGGCGGTAATTTGAGGTTCCGATATGGTTGTGAATAACTTTGACAGTTTCAATGCTATGACAGTCATTTATACATCATTTTAAAGCATTATGATTGCACTTTAATTCGGTATATCATTTGTGGCATAATGTGTTCGTCTAAAAAATGGTAAATTTGATGGATCGGTAGAATTATTGTTCTATGTTTAAAAACTTTAATATGGTATATCATTTGTAGCATAATGTGTGTTTTTACAAATTGGTCAATTTGATAGATCGGTAGAATTATTGTTCTATGTTTAATAAACGCAGTAATCTGAGGTTCCGATATGGTTGCAATTAACTTTGGCAGTTTTCGTGCTAGGACAGTCGTTTATGCACCATTTTAAAGCATTAAAATTGCCATTTGTTTTGGTATATAATTTATTGCATAATGTATTTTTAGAAAATGGCCAATTGGATAGATCGGTAGAATTATTTTCCCAGGTTTAAAAAGGCGGTAATTTGAGGTTCCGATATGGTTGTGAATAACTTTGACTGTTTTCATGCTATGACAGTCAATTATGCATCATTTTAAAGCATTATGATTGCACTTTAATTTGGTATATCATTTGTAGCATAATGTGTTCGTCTAAAAAATGGTCAATTTGATGGATCGGTAGAATTATTGTTCTATGTTTAAAAACGCGATAATTTGAGGTTCCGATATGGTTGCAAATAACATTGACAGTTTTCATGCTATGACAGTCATTTATGCATCATTTTAAAGCATTATGATTGCACTTTAATATGGTATATCATTTGTAGCATAATGTGTGTTTTTACAAATTGGTCAATTTGATAGATCGGTAGAATTATTGTTCTATGTTTAATAAACGCAGAAATCTGAGGTTCCGATATGGTTGCAATTAACTTTGGCAGTTTTCGCGCTAGGACAGTCGTTTATGCACCATTTTAAAGCATTAAAATTGCCATTTGTTTTGGTATATAATTTATTGCATAATGTATTTTTAGAAAATGGCCAATTGGATAGATCGGTAGAATTACTTTTCCAGGTTTAAAAACGCGGTAATTTGAGGTTCCGATATGGTTGTGAATAACTTTGACAGTTTTCATGCTATGACAGTCATTTATGCATCATTTTAAAGCATTACAGTTGCACTTTGTTTTGGTGTATAATTTGTGGCATAATGAATTTTTACAAAAATTGGATATATCGGTATATTTATTGGTACAGGTTTAAAAATGCGGTAATTTAAGGCTCCGATATGGTTGCAAATAACTTTTATAGTTTTCACGTTATAACAGTTGTTTATACATCTTTCTATTGCATTATCGTTGCCATTTGTTTTGGTATATAATTTATTGCATAATGTATTTTTAGAAAATGGCCAATTGGATAGATCGATAGAATTATTTTCCCAGGTTTAAAAGGCGATAATTTGAGGTTCCGATATGGTTGTGAATAACTTTGACAGTTTTCATGCTATGACAGTCATTTATGCATCATTTTAAAGCATTATGATTGCACTTTAATTTGGTATATCATTTGTGGCATAATGTGTTCGTCTAAAAAATGGTCAATTTGATAGATCGGTAGAATTATTGTTCTATGTATAAAAACGCGATAATTTGAGGTTCCGATATGGTTGCAAATAACATTGACAGTTTTCATGCTATGACAGTCATTTATGCATCATTTTAAAGCATTATGATTGCACTTTAATATGGTATATCATTTGTAGCATAATGTGTGTTTTTACAAATTGGTCAATTTGATAGATCGGTAGAATTATTGTTCTATGTTTAATAAACGCAGTAATCTGAGGCTCCGATATGGTTGCAAATAACTTTGTCAGTTTTCATGCTAGGGCAATAGTTTAGGCATCATTTTAAAGCATAAGAGTTGCACTTTATTTTGGTGTATAATTTGTGGCATAATGAATTTTTACAAAAATTGGATAGATCGGTATATTTATTGGTATAGGTTCAAAAATGCGGTAATTTAAGGCTCCGATATGGTTGCAAATAACTTTTATAGTTTTCATGTTATAACAGTCGTTTATATATCTTTTTATTGCACTATAGTTGCCATTTGCTTTGGTATATAATTTATTCCATAATATATTTTTAGAAAATGGCCAATTGGATAGATCGGTAGAATTATTTTCACAGCTTTTTGCACCATTTTAAAGCATTATGATTGCACTTTAATATGGTACATAATTTGTTGCATAATGTGTGTTTTTACAAATTGGTCAATTTGATAGATCGGTAGAATTATTGTTCTATGTTTAATAAACGCTGTAATCTGAGGTTCCGATATGGTTGCAATTAACTTTGGCAGTTTTCGTGCTAGGACAGTCATTTATGCACCATTTTAAAGCATTAAAATTGCCATTTGTTTTGGTATATAATTTATTGCATAATGTATTTTAAGAAAATGGCCAATTGGATAGATCGGTAGAATTATTTTCCCAGGTTTAAAAAGGCGGTAATTTGAGGTTCCGATATGGTTGCGAATAACTTTGACAGTTTTCATGCTATGACAATAATTTATGCATCACTTTAATGCATTACGATTGTACTTTAACTTGGTATATCATTTGTGGCAAAATGTGTTCTTCTAAAAAATTGTAAATTCGATGGATCGGTAGAATTGTTGTTCTATGTTTAAACACGCTATGATTTGAGGTTCCGATATGGTTGCAAATAACTTTGACAGTTTTCATGCCAGGACAATCGTTTATGCATCATTTTAAAGCATTACATTTGCACTTTGTTTTGGTGTATAATTTGTGGCATAATGAATTTTTACAAAAATTAGATAGATCGGTATATTTATTGGTACAGGTTCAAAAATGCGGTAATTTAAGGCTCCGATATGGTTGCAAATAACTTTTATAGTTTTCATGTTATAACAGTCGTTTATATATCTTTTTATTGCACTATAGTTGCCATTTGCTTTGGTATATAATTTATTCCATAATATATTTTTAGAAAATGGCCAATTGGATAGATCGGTAGAATTATTTTCACAGCTTTAAAAAGGCGGTAATTTGAGGTTCCGATATGGTTGCAAATAACATTGACAGTTTTCATGCTATGACAGTCATTTATGCACCATTTTAAAGCATTATGATTGCACTTTAATATGGTACATCGGATCGGTAGAATTATTCTCCCAGGTTTAAAAAGGCTGTAATTTGAGGTTCCGATATGGTTGCGAATAACTTTGACAGTTTTCATGCTATGACAATAATTTATGCATCACTTTAATGCATTACGATTGTACTTTAACTTGGTATATCACTTGTGGCAAAATGTGTTCTTCTAAAAAATTGTAAATTTGATGGATCGGTAGAATTGTTGTTCTATGTTTAAAAACGCTATGATTTGAGGTTCCGTTATGGTTGCAAATAACTTTGACAGTTTTCATGCCAGGACAATCGTTTACGCATCATTTTAAAGCATTACATTTGCACTTTGTTTTGGTGTATAATTTGTGGCATAATGAATTTTTACAAAAATTGGATAGATCGGTATATTTATTGGTACAGGTTCAGAAATGCGGTAATTTAAGGCTCCGATATGGTTGCAAATATCTTTTATAGTTTTCATGTTATAGCAGTCGTTTATATATCTTTTTATTGCGTTATTGTTGCCATTTGTTTTGGTATATAATTTATTGCATAATATATTTTTAGAAAATGGTCAATTGGATAGATCGGTAGAATTATTTTAAAAACGCGGTAATTTGAGGTTCCGATATGGCTGCAAATAACATTGACAGTTTTCATGCTATGACAGTCATTTATGCATCATTTTAAAGCATTATGATTGCACTTTAATATGGTATATCATTTGTAGCATAATGTGTGTTTTTACAAATTGGTCAATTTGATAGATCGGTAGAATTATTGCTCTATGTTTAATAAACGCAGTAATCTGAGGCTCCGATATGGTTGCAATTAACTTTGGCAATTTTCGTGCTAGGACAGTCGTTTATGCATTAAAATTGCCATTTGTTTTGGTATATAATTTATTGCATAATGTATTTTTAGAAAATGGCCAATTGGATAGATCGGTAGAATTATTTTCCCAGGTTTAAAAACGCGGTAATTTGAGGTTCCGATATGGTTGTGAATAACTTTGACAGTTTTCATGCTATGACGGTCATTTATGCATCATTTTAAAGCATTACAGTTGCACTTTGTTTTGGTGTATAATTTGTGGCATAAGGAATTTTTACAAAAATTGGATAGATCGGTATATTTATTGGTACAGGTTTAAAAATGCGGTAATTTAAGTCTCCGATATGGTTGCAAATAACTTTTATAGTTTTCATGTTATAACAGTCGTTTATACATCTTTTTATTGCATTATAGTTGCCATTTGTTTTGGTATATAATTTATTGCATAATGTATTTTTAGAAAATGGCCAATTGGATAGATCGGTGGAATTATTTTCCCAGGTTTAAAAAGGCGGTAATTTGAGGTTCCGATATGGTTGTGAATAGCTTTGACTGTTTTCATGCTATGGCAGTCAATTATGCATCATTTTAAAGCATTATGATTGCACTTTAATTTGGTATATCATTTGTAGCATAATGTGTTCGTCTAAAAAATGGTCAATTTGATGGATCGGTAGAATTATTGTTCTATGTTTAAAAACGCGGTAATTTGAGGTTCCGATATGGTTGCAAATAACTTTGACAGTTTTCATGCTAGGGCAATAGTTTAGGCATCATTTTAAAGCATAAGCGTTGCACTTTATTTTGGTGTACAATTTGTGGCATAATGAATTTTTACAAAAATTGCATAGATCGGTATATTTATTGGTACAGGTTCAAAAATGCGGTAATTTAAGGCTCCGATATGGTTGCAAATAACTTTTATAGTTTTCATGTTATAACAGTCGTTTATATATCTTTTTATTGCACTATAGTTGCCATTTGCTTTGGTATATAATTTATTCCATAATATATTTTTAGAAAATGGCCAATTGGATAGATCGGTAGAATTATTTCACAGCTTTAAAAAAGGCGGTAATTTGAGGTTCCGATATGGTTGCAAATAACATTGACAGTTTTCATGCTATGACAGTCATTTATGCATCATTTTAAGGCATTGTGATTGCACTTTAATATGGTATATAATTTGTAGCATAATGTGTGTTTTTACTAATTGGTCAATTTGATAGATCGGTAGAATTATTGTTCTATGTTTAATAAACGCTGTAATCTGAGGTTCCGATATGGTTGCAATTAACTTTGGCAGTTTTCGTGCTAGGACAGTCATTTATGCACCATTTTAAAGCATTAAAATTGCCATTTGTTTTGGTATATAATTTATTGCATAATGTATTTTTAGAAAATGGCCAATTGGATAGATCGGTAGAATTATTTTCCCAGGTTTAAAAACGCGGTAATTTGAGGTTCCGATATGGTTGCGAATAACTTTGACAGTTTTCATGCTATGACAATAATTTATGCATCATTTTAAGGCATTGTGATTGCACTTTAATATGGTATATAATTTGTAGCATAATGTGTGTTTTTACTAATTGGTCAATTTGATAGATCGGTAGAATTATTGTTCTATGTTTAATAAACGCTGTAATCTGAGGTTCCGATATGGTTGCAATTAACTTTGGCAGTTTTCGTGCTAGGACAGTCATTTATGCACCATTTTAAAGCATTAAAATTGCAATTTGTTTTGGTATATAATTTATTGCATAATGTATTTTTAGAAAATGGCCAATTGGATAGATCGGTAGAATTATTTTCCCAGGTTTAAAAAGGCGGTAATTTGAGGTTCCGATATGGTTGCGAATAACTTTGACAGTTTTCATGCTATGACAATAATTTATGCATCACTTTATTGCATTACGATTGTACTTTAACTTGGTATATCATTTGTGGCAAAATGTGTTCTTCTAAAAAATTGTAAATTCGATGGATCGGTAGAATTGTTGTTCTATGTTTAAAAACGCTATGATTTGAGGTTCCGATATGGGTGCAAATAACTTTGACAGTTTTCATGCCAGGACAATCGTTTATGCATCATTTTAAAGCATTACAGTTGCACTTTGTTTTGGTGTATAATTTGTGGCATAATGAATTTTTACAAAAATTGGATAGATCGGTATATTTATTGGTACAGGTTTAGAAATGCGGTAATTTAAGGCTCCGATATGGTTGCAAATATCTTTTATAGTTTTCGTGTTATAACAGTCGTTTATATATCTTTTTATTGCATTATAGTTGCCATTTGCTTTGGTATATAATTTATTCCATAATATATTTTAGAAAATGGCCAATTGGATAGATCGGTAGAATTATTTTCATAGCTTTAAAAAGGCGGTAATTGGAGGTTCATGCCAGGCAATCGTTTATGCATCATTTTAAAGCATTACATTTGCACTTTGTTTTGGTGTATAATTTGTGGCATAATGAATTTTACAAAAATTGGATAGATCGGTATATTTATTGGTACAGGTTTAGAAATGCGGTAATTTAAGGCTCCGATATGGTTGCAAATTTCTTTTATAGTTTTCATGTTATAGCAGTCGTTTATATATCTTTTTATTGCATTATAGTTGCCATTTGTTTTGGTATATAATTTATTGCATAATATATTTTTAGAAAATGGCCAATTGGATAGATCGGTAGAATTATTTTCACAGCTTTAAAAACGCGGTTTGAGGTTCCGATATGGCTGCAAATAACATTGACAGTTTTCACGCTATGACAGTCATTTATGCATCATTTTAAAGCATTATGATTGCACTTTAATATGGTATATCATTTGTAGCATAATGTGTGTTTTTACAAATTGGTCAATTTGATAGATCGGTAGAATTATTGTTCTATGTTTAATAAACGCAGTAATCTGAGGTTCAGATATGGTTGCAATTAACTTTGGCAGTTTTCGTGCTAGGACAGTCGTTTATGCATTAAAATTGCCATTTGTTTTGGTATATAATTTATTGCATAATGTATTTTTAGAAAATGGCCAATTGGATAGATCGGTAGAATTATTTTTCCAGGTTTAAAAACGCGGTAATTTGAGGTTCCGATATGGTTGTGAATAACTTTGACAGTTTTTATGCTATGACAGTCATTTATGCATCATTTTAAAGCATTACAGTTGCACTTTGTTTTCGTGTATAATTTGTGGCATAATGAATTTTACAAAAATTGGATAGATCGGTATATTTATTGGTACAGGTTTAAAAATGCGGTAATTTAAGGCTCCGATATGGTTGCAAATAACTTTTATAGTTTTCATGTTATAACAGTCGTTTATACATCTTTTTATTGCATTATAGTTGCCATTTGTTTTGGTATATAATTTATTGCATAATGTATTTTTAGAAAATGGCCAATTGGATAGAGCGGTAGAATTATTTTCCCAGGTTTAAAAAGGCGGTAATTTGAGGTTCCGATATGGTTGTGAATAACTTTGACTGTTTTCATGCTATGACAGTCAATTATGCATCATTTTAGAGCATTATGATTGCACTTTAATTTGGTATATCATTTGTAGCATAATGTGTTCGTCTAAAAAATGGTCAATTTGATGGATCGGTAGAATTATTGTTCTATGTTTAAAAACGCGGTAATTTGAGGTTCCGATATGGTTGCAAATAACTTTGACAGTTTCCATGCTAGGGCAATAGTTTAGGCATCATTTTAAAGCATAAGCGTTGCACTTTATTTTGGTGTATAATTTGTGGCATAATGAATTTTTACAAAAATTGGATAGATCGGTATATTTATTGGTACAGGTTCAAAAATGCGGTAATTTAAGGCTCCGATATGGTTGCAAATAACTTTTATAGTTTTCATGTTATAACAGTCGTTTATATATCTTTTTATTGCACTATAGTTGCCATTTGCTTTGGTATATAATTTATTCCATAATATATTTTTAGAAAATGGCCAATTGGATAGATCGGTAGAATTATTTTCACAGCTTTAAAAACGCGGTAGTTTGAGGTTCCGATATGGTTGCAAATAACATTGACAGTTTTCATGCTATGACAGTCATTTATGCACCATTTTAAAGCATTATGATAGCACTTTAATATGGTACATAATTTGTTGCATAATGTGTGTTTTTACAAATTGGTCAATTTGATAGATCGGTAGAATTATTGTTCTATGTTTAATAAACGCAGTAATCTGAGGTTCCGATATGGTTGCAATTAACTTTGGCAGTTTTCGTGCTAGACAAGTCGTTTATGCATTAAAATTGCCATTTGTTTTGGTATATAATTTATTGCATAATGTATTTTTAGAAAATGGCCAATTGGATAGATCGGTAGAATTATTTTCCCAGGTTTAAAAAGGCGGTAATTTGAGATTCCGATATGGTTGTGAATAACTTTGACAGTTTTCATGCTATGACAGTCATTTATGCATCATTTTAAAGCATTATGATTGTACTTTAATTTGGTATATCATTTGTAGCATAATGTGTTCGTCTAAAAAATGGTCAATTTGATGGATCGGTAGAATTATTGTTCTATGTTTAAAAACGCGGTAATTTGAGCTTCCGATATGGTTGCAATTAACTTTGGCAGTTTTCGTGCTAGGACAGTCATTTATGCACCATTTTAAAGCATTAAAATTGCCATTTGTTTTGGTATATAATTTATTACATAATGTATTTTTAGAAAATGGCCAATTGGATAGATCGGTAGAATTATTTCCCAGGTTTAAAAAGGCGGTAATTTGAGATTCCGATATGGTTGTGAATAACTTTGACAGTTTTCATGCTATGACAGTCATTTATGCATCATTTTAAAGCATTATGATTGTACTTTAATTTGGTATATCATTTGTAGCATAATGTGTTCGTCTAAAAAATGGTCAATTTGATGGATCGGTAGAATTATTGTTCTATGTTTAAAAACGCGGTAATTTGAGCTTCCGATATGGTTGCAATTAACTTTGGCAGTTTTCGTGCTAGGACAGTCATTTATGCACCATTTTAAAGCATTAAAATTGCCATTTGTTTTGGTATATAATTTATTGCATAATGTATTTTTAGAAAATGGCCAATTAGATATATCGGTAGAATTATTTTCCCAGGTTTAAAAACGCGGTAATTTGAGGTTCCGTTATGGTTGCAAATAACTTTGACAATTTTCATGCCAGGACAATCGTTTATGCATCATTTTAAAGCATTACATTTGCACTTTGTTCTGGCGTATAATTTGTGGCATAATGAATTTTTACAAAAATTGGATAGATCGGTATATTTATTGGTACAGGTTTAGAAATGCGGTAATTTAAGGCTCCGATATGGTTGCAAATATCTTTTATAGTTTTCATGTTATAGCAGTCGTTTATATATCTTTTTATTGCATTATAGTTGCCATTTGTTTTGGTATATAATTTATTGCATAATATATTTTTAGAAAATGGTCAATTGGATAGATCGGTAGAATTATTTTCACAGCTTTAAAAACGCGGTAATTTGAGGTTCCGATATGGCTGCAAATAACATTGACAGTTTTCACGCTATGACAGTCATTTATGCATCATTTTAAAGCATTATGATTGCACTTTAATATGGTATATCATTTGTAGCATAGTGTGTGTTTTTACAAATTGGTCAATTTGATAGATCGGTAGAATTATTGTTCTATGTTTAATAAACGCAGTAATCTGAGGTTCCGATATGGTTGTAATTAACTTTGGCAGTTTTCGTGCTAGGACAGTCGTTTATGCACCATTTTAAAGCATTAAAATTGCCATTTGTTTTGTTATATAATTTATTGTATAATGTATTTTTAGAAAATGGCCAATTGGATAGATCGGTAGAATTATTTTCCCAGGTTTAAAAACGCGGTAATTTAAGGTTCCGATATGGTTGTGAATAACTTTGACAGTTTTCATGCTATGACAGTCATTTATGCATCATTTTAAAGCATTATGATTGCACTTTAATTTGGTATATCATTTGTGGCATAATGTGTTCGTGTAAAAAATGGTCAATTTAATGGATCGGTAGAATTATTGTTCTATGTTTAAAAACGCGATAATTTGAGGTTCCGATATGGTTGCAAATAACATTGACAGTTTTCATGCTATGACAGTCATTTATGCATCATTTTAAAGCATTATGATTGCACTTTAATATGGTATATCATTTTTAGCATAATGTGTGTTTTTACAAATTGGCCAATTTGATAGATCGGTAGAATTATTGTTCTATGTTTAATAAACGCAGTAATCTGAGGTTCCGATATGGTTGCAATTAACTTTGGCAGTTTTCGTGCTAGGACAGTCGTTTATGCACCATTTTAAAGCATTAAAATTGCCATTTGTTTTGGTATATAATTTATTGCATAATGTATTTTTAGAAAATGGCCAATTGGATAGATCGGTAGAATTATTTTCCCAGGTTTAAAAAGGCGGTAACTTGAGGTTCCGATATGGTTGCGAATAACTTTGACAGTTTTCATGCTATGACAGTCATTTATGCATCATTTTAAAGCATTACAGTTGCACTTTGTTTTGGTGTATAATTTGTGGCATAATGAATTTTTACAAAAATTGGATAGATCGGTATATTTATTGGTACAGGTTTAAAAATGCGGTAATTTAAGGCTCCGATATGGTTGCAAATAACTTTTATAGTTTTCATGTTATACATCTTTTTATTGCATTGTAGTTGCCATTTGTTTTGGTATATAATTTATTTCATAATGTATTTTTAGAAAATGGCCAATTGGATAGAGCGGTAGAATTATTTTCCCAGGTTTAAAAAGGCGGTAATTTGAGGTTCCGATATGGTTGTGAATAACTTTGACTGTTTTCATGCTATGACAGACAATTATGCATCATTTTAGAGCATTATGATTGCGCTTTAATTTGGTATATCATTTGTAGCATAATGTGTTCGTCTAAAAAATGGTCAATTTGATGGATCGGTAGAATTATTGTTCTATTTTTAAAAACGCGGTAATTTGAGGTTCCGATATGGTTGCAAATAACTTTGACAGTTTTCATGCTAGGGCAATAGTTTAGGCATCATTTTAAAGCATAAGAGTTGCACTTTATTTTGGTGTATAATTTGTGGCATAATGAATTTTTACAAAAATTGGATAGATCGGTATATTTATTGGTACAGGTTCAAAAATGCGGTAATTTAAGGCTCCGATATGGTTGCAAATAACTTTTATAGTTTTCATGTTATAACAGTCGTTTATATATCTTTTTATTGCACTATAGTTGCCATTTGCTTTGGTATATAATTCATTCCATAATATATTTTTAGAAAATGGCAAATTGGATAGATCGGTAAGATTATTTTCACAGCTTTAAAAACGCGGTAGTTTAAGGTTCCGATATGGTTGCAAATAACATTGACAGTTTTCATGCTATGACAGTCATTTATGCACCATTTTAAAGCATTATGATTGCACTTTAATATGGTACATAATTTGTTGCATAATGTGTGTTTTTACAAATTGGTCAATTTGATAGATCGGTAGAATTATTGTTCTATGTTTAATAAACGCTGTAATCTGAGGTTCCGATATGGTTGCAATTAACTTTGGCAGTTTTCGTGCTAGGACAGTCGTTTATGCACCATTTTAAAGCATTAAAATTGCCATTCGTTTTGGTATATAATTTATTGCATAATGTATTTTAAGAAAATGGCCAATTGGATAGATCGGTAGAATTATTTTCCCAGGTTTAAAAAGGCGGTAATTTGAGGTTCCGATATGGTTGCGAATAACTTTGACAGTTTTCATGCTATGACAATAATTTATGCATCACTTTAATGCATTACGATTGTACTTTGACTTGGTATATCATTTGTAGCAAAATGTGTTCTTCTAAAAAATTGTAAATTCGATGGATCGGTAGAATTGTTGTTCTATGTCTAAAAACGCGGTAATTTAAGGTTCCGATATGGTTGTGAATAACTTTGACAGTTTTCATGCTATGACAGTCATTTATGCATCATTTTAAAGCATTATGATTGCACTTTAATATGGTATATCATTTTTAGCATAATGTGTGTTTTTACAAATTGGTCAATTTGATAGATCGGTAGAATTATTGTTCTATGTTTAATAAACGCAGTAATCTGAAGTTCCGATATGGTTGCAATTAACTTTGGCAGTTTTCGTGCTAGGACAGTCGTTTATGCATTAAAATTGCCATTTGTTTTGGTATATAATTTATTGCATAATGTATTTTTAGAAAATGGCCAATTGGATAGATCGGTAGAATTATTTTCCCCCCAGGTTTAAAAAGGCGGTAATTTCAGGTTCCGATATGGTTGTGAATAACTTTGACAGTTTTCATGCTATGACAGTGATTTATTCATCATTTTAAAGCATTATGATTGTACTTTAATTTGGTATATCATTTGTAGCATAATGTGTTCGTCTAAAAATGGTCAATTTGATGGATCGGTAGAATTATTGTTCTATGTTTAAAAACGCGGTAATTTGAGCTTCCGATATGGTTGCAATTAACTTTGGCAGTTTTCGTGCTAGGACTGTCATTTATGCACCATTTTAAAGCATTAAAATTGCCATTTGTTTTGGTATATAATTTATTGCATAATGTATTTTTAGAAAATGGCCAATTGGACAGATCGGTAGAATTATTCTCCCAGGTTTAAAAAGGCTGTAATTTGAGGTTCCGATATGGTTGCGAATAACTTTGACAGTTTTCATGCTATGACAATCATTTATGCATCATTTTAATGCATTACGATTGTACTTTAACTTGGTATATCACTTGTGGCAAAATGTGTTCTTCTAAAAATTGTAAATTTGATAGATCGGTAGAATTGTTGTTCTATGTTTAAAAACGGTATGATTTGAGGTTCCGATATGGTTGCAAATAACATTGACAGTTTTCATGCTATGACAGTCATTTATGTATCATTTTAAAGCATTATGATTGCACTTTAATATGGTATATCATTTGTAGCATAATGTGTGTTTTTACAAATTGGTCAATTTGATAGATCGGTAGAATTATTGTTCTATGTTTAATAAACGCAGTAATCTGAGGTTCCGATATGGTTGCAAATAACTTTGGCAGTTTTCGTGCTAGGACAGTCGCTTATGCATTAAAATTGCCATTTGTTTTGGTATATAATTTATTGCATAATGTATTTTTAGAAAATGGCCAATTGGATAGATCGGTAGAATTATTTTCCCAGGTTTAAAAACGCGGTAATTTGAGGTTCCGATATGGTTGTGAATAACTTTGACAGTTTTCATGCTATGACAGTCATTTATGCTTCATTTTAAAGCATTACAGTTGCACTTTGTTTTGGTGTATAATTTGTGGCATAATGAATTTTTACAAAAATTGGATAGATCGGTATATTTATTGGTACAGGTTTAAAAATGCAGTAATTTAATGCTCCGATATGGTTTGCAAATAACTTTTATAGTTTTCATGTTATAACAGTCGTTTATACATCCTTTTATTGCATTATAGTTGCCATTTGTTTTGGTATATAATTTATTGCATAATTTTTTTTTAGAAAATGGCCAATTGGATAGATCGATAGAATTATTTTCCCAGGTTTAAAAAGGCGGTAATTTGAGGTTCCGATATGGTTGTGAATAACTTTGACAGTTTTCATGCTATGACAGTCATTTATGCATCATTTTAAAGCATTATGATTGCACTTTAATTTGGTATATCATTTGTGGCATAATGTGTTCGTCTAAAAAATGGTCAATTTGATGGATCGGTAGAATTATTGTTCTATGTTTAAAAACGCGATAATTTGAGGTTCCGATATGGTTGCAAATAACATTGACAGTTTGCATGCTATGACAATCATTTATGCATCATTTTAAAGCATTACGATTGTACTTTAATTTGGTATATCATTTGTAGCATAATGTGTGTTTTTACAAATTGGTCAATTTGATAGATCGGTAGAATTATTGTTCTATGTTTAATAAACGCAGTAATCTGAGGTTCCGATATGGTTGCAATTAACTTTGGCAGTTTTTGTGCTAGGACAGTCGTTTATGCACCATTTTAAAGCATTAAAATTGCCATTTGTTTTGGTATATAATTTATTGCATAATGTATTTTAGAAAATGGCTAATTGGATAGATCGGTAGAATTATTTTCCCAGGTTTAAAAAGGCGGTAATTTGAGGTTCCGATATGGTTGCGAATAACTTCGACTGTTTTCGTGCTATGACAATAATTTATGCATCACTTTAATGCATTACGATTGTACTTTAACTTGGTATATAATTTGTGGCAAAATGTGTTCGTCTAAAAAATGGTCAATTTGATGGATCGGTAGAATTATTGTTCTATGTTTAAAAACGCGATAATTTGAGGTTCCGATATGGTTGCAAACAACATTGACAGTTTTCATGCTATGACAGTCATTTATGCATCATTTTAAAGCATTGTGATTGCACTTTAATATGGTATATCATTTGTAGCATAATGTGTGTAGCATAATGTGTGCGCTAGGACAGTCGTTTATGCACCATTTTAAAGCATTAAAATTGCCATTTGTTTTGGTATATAATTTATTGCATAATGTATTTTTAGAAAATGGCCAATTGGATAGATCGATAGAATTATTTTCCCAGGTTTAAAAAGGCGGTAATTTGAGGTTCTGATATGGTTGTGAATAACTTTGACAGTTTTCATGCTATGACAGTCATTTATACATCATTTTAAAGCATTATGATTGCACTTTAATTTGGTAAATCATTTGTGGCATAATGTGTTCGTTCGATGGATCGGTAGAATTATTGTTCTATGTTTAAAAACGCGGTAATTTGAGGTTCCGATATGGTTGCAAATAACATTGACAGATTTCATGCTATGACAGTCATTTATGCATCATTTTAAAGCATTATGATTGCACTTTAATATGGTATATCATTTGTAGCATAATGTGTGTTTTTACAAATTGGTCAATTTGATAGATCGGTAGAATTATTGTTCTATGTTTAATAAAGGCAGTAATCTGAGGTTCCGATATGGTTGCAATTAACTTTGGCAGTTTTCGTGCTAGGACAGTCGTTTATGCATTAAAATTGCCATTTGTTTTGGTATATAATTTATTGCATAATGTATTTTTAGAAAATGGCCAATTGGATAGATCGGTAGAATTATTTTCCCAGGTTTAAAAACGCCGTAATTTGAGGTTCCGATATGGTTGTGAATAACTTTGACAGTTTTCATGCTATGACAGTCATTTATGCATCATTTTAAAGCATTACAGTTGCACTTTGTTTTGGTGTATAATTTGTGGCATAATGAATTTTTACAAAAATTGGATAGATCGGTATATTTATTGGTACAGGTTTAAAA
Organism: Lucilia sericata; assembly: GCF_015586225.1. Lineage (NCBI taxonomy): Eukaryota > Metazoa > Arthropoda > Insecta > Diptera > Calliphoridae > Lucilia > Lucilia sericata. The sequence continues at coordinate 26,685 of NW_023995053.1, read as the reverse complement.
ATGCGGTAATTTAATGCTCCGATATGGTTGCAAATAACTTTTATAGTTTTCATACTATAACAGTCGTTTATGCACCATTTTAAAGCATTAAAATTGCCATTTGTTTTGGTATATAATTTATTGCATAATGTATTTTTAGAAAATGGCCAATTGGATAGATCGGTAGAATTATTTTCCCAGGTTTAAAAAGGCGGTAATTTGAGGTTCCGATATGGTTGTGAATAACTTTGACTGTTTTCATGCTATGACAATAATTATGCATCACTTTAATGCATTACGATTGTACCTTAACTTGGTATATCATTTGTGGCAAAATGGGTTCGTCTAAAAAATGGTCAATTTGATGGATAGGTAGAATTGTTGTTCTATGTTTAAAAACGCTATGATTTGAGGTTCCGTTATGGTTGCAAATAACTTTGACAGTTTTCATGCCAGGACAATCTCCGAAGGCTCCGATATGGTTGCAAATATCTTTTATAGTTTTCATGTTATAGCAGTCGTTTATATATCTTTTTATTGCATTATAGTTGCCATTTGTTTTGGTATATAATTTATTGCATAATATATTTTTAGAAAATGGCCAATTGGATAGATCGGTAGAATTATTTTCACAGCTTTAAAAATTTAAAAATTTGAGGTTCCGATATGGCTGCAAATAACATTGACAGTTTTCACGCTATGACAGTCATTTATGCATCATTTTAAAGCATTATGATTGCACTTTAATATGGTATATCATTTCTAGCATAATGTGTGTTTTTACAAATTGGTCAATTTGATAGATCGGTAGAATTATTGTTCTATGTTTAATAAACGCAGTAATCTGAGGTTCCGATATGGTTGCAATTAACTTTGGCAGTTTTCGTGCTAGGACAGTCGTTTATGCATTAAAATTGCCATTTGTTTTGGTATATAATTTATTGCATAATGTATTTTTTGAAAATGGCTAATTGGATAGGTCGGTAGAATGTGTGTTTTTACAAATTGGTCAATTTGATAGATCGGTAGAATTATTGTTCTATGTTTAATAAAGGCAGTAATCTGAGGTTCCGATATGGTTGCAATTAACTTTGGCAGTTTTCGTGCTAGGACAGTCGTTTATGCATTAAAATTGCCATTTGTTTTGGTATATAATTTATTGCATAATGTATTTTTAGAAAATGGCCAATTGGATAGATCGGTAGAATTATTTTCCCAGGTTTAAAAACGCGGTAATTTGAGGTTCCGATATGGTTGTGAATAACTTTGACAGTTTTCATGCTATGACAGTCATTTATGCATCATTTTAAAGCATTACAGTTGCACTTTGTTTTGGTGTATAATTTGTGGCATAATGAATTTTTACAAAAATTGGATTTATTGGTACAGGTTTAAAAATGCGGTAATTTAATGCTCCGATATGGTTGCAAATAACTTTTATAGTTTTCATACTATAACAGTCGTTTATGCACCATTTTAAAGCATTAAAATTGCCATTTGTTTTGGTATATAATTTATTGCATAATGTATTTTTAGAAAATGGCCAATTGGATAGATCGGTAGAATTATTTTCCCAGGTTTAAAAAGGCGGTAATTTGAGGTTCCGATATGGTTGCGAATAACTTTGACTGTTTTCATGCTATGACAATAATTTATGCATCACTTTAATGCATTACGATTGTACCTTAACTTGGTATATCATTTGTGGCAAAATGGGTTCGTCTAAAAAATGGTCAATTTGATGGATAGGTAGAATTGTTGTTCTATGTTTAAAAACGCTATGATTTGAGGTTCCGTTATGGTTGCAAATAACTTTGACAGTTTTCATGCCAGGACAATCTCCGAAGGCTCCGATATGGTTGCAAATATCTTTTATAGTTTTCATGTTATAGCAGTCGTTTATATATCTTTTTATTGCATTATAGTTGCCATTTGTTTTGGTATATAATTTATTGCATAATATATTTTTAGAAAATGGCCAATTGGATAGATCGGTAGAATTATTTTCACAGCTTTAAAAACGCGGTAATTTGAGGTTCCGATATGGCTGCAAATAACATTGACAGTTTTCACGCTATGACAGTCATTTATGCATCATTTTAAAGCATTATGATTGCACTTTAATATGGTATATCATTTCTAGCATAATGTGTGTTTTTACAAATTGGTCAATTTGATAGATCGGTAGAATTATTGTTTTATGTTTAATAAACGCAGTAATCTGAGGTTCCGATATGTTTATGCACCATTTTAAAGCATTAAAATTGCCATTTGTTTTGGTATATAATTTATTGCATAATGTATTTTTAGAAAATGGCCAATTGGATAAATCGGTAGAATTATTTTCCCAGGTTTAAAAACGCGGTAATTTGAGGTTCCGATATGGTTGTGAATAACTTTGACAGTTTTCATGCTATGACAGTCATTTATGCATCATTTTAAAGCATTACAGTTGCACTTTGTTTTGGTGTATAATTTGTGGCATAATGAATTTTTACAAAAATTGGATAGATCGGTATATTTATTGGTACAGGTTTAAAAATGCGGTAATTTAAGGCTCCGATATGGTTGCAAATAAATTTTATAGTTTTCATGTTATAACAGTCGTTTATATATTTTTTATTGCATTATAGTTGCCATTTTTTGGTATATAATTTATTGCATAATGTATTTTTAAAAATGGCCAATTGGATAGATCGATAGAATTATTTTCCCAGGTTTAAAAAGGCGGTAATTTGAGGTTCCGATATGGTTGTGAATAACTTTGACAGTTTTCATGCTATGACAGTCATTTATGCATCATTTTAAAGCATTATGATTGTATTTTAATTTGGTATATCATTTGTAGCATAATGTGTTCGTGTAAAAAATGGTCAATTTGATAGATCGGTAGAATTATTGTTCTATGTTTAATAAACGCAGTAATCTGAGGTTCCGATATGGTTGCAATTAACTTTGGCAGTTTTCGTGCTAGGACAGTCGTTTATGCACCATTTTAAAGCATTAAAATTGCCATTTGTTTTGGTATATAATTTATTGCATAATGTATTTTTAGAAAATGGCCAATTGGATAGATCGGTAGAATTATTCTCCCAGGTTTAAAAAGGCTGTAATTTGAGGTTCCGATATGGCTGCGAACAACTTTGACAGTTTTCATGCTATGACAATCATTTATGCATCATTTTAATGCACGACTGTACGATTTTACGATTGTACTTTAACTTGGTATATCACTTGTGGCAAAATGTGTTCTTCTAAAAAATTGTAAATTTGATGGATCGGTAGAATTGTTGTTCTATGTTTAAAAACGCTATGATTTGAGGTTCCGTTATGGTTGCAAATAACTTTGACAGTTTTCATGCCAGGACAATCGTTTATGCATCATTTTAAAGCATTACATTTGCACTTTGTTTCGGTGTATAATTTGTGCCATAATGAATTTTTACAAAATTGGATAGATCGGTATATTTATTGGTACAGGTTTAGAAATGCGGTAATTTAAGGCTCCGATATGGTTGCAAATATCTTTTACAGTTTTCATGTTATAGCAGTCGTTTATATATCTTTTTATTGCGTTATAGTTGCCATTTGTTTTGGTATATAATTTATTGCATAATATGTTTTTAGAAAATGGCCAATTGGATAGATCGGTAGAATTATTTTCACAGCTTTAAAAACGCGGTAATTTAAGGTTCCGATATGGCTGCAAATAACATTGACAGTTTTCACGCTATGACAGCCATTTATGCATCGTTTTAAAGCATTATGATTGCACTTTAATATGGTATATCATTTGTGGCATAATGTGTTCGTCTAAAAAATGGTCAATTTGATGGATCGGTAGAATTATTTTCCCAGGTTTAAAAAGGCGGTAATTTGACGTTCCGATATGGTTGCAAATAACTTTGACAGTTTTCATGCTAGGGCAATAGTTTAGGCATCATTTAAAGCATAAAAGTTGCACTTTATTTTGGTGTATAGTTTGTGGCATAATGAATTTTTACAAAAATAGGTAGAATTGTTGTTCTATGTTTAAAACGCTATGATTTGAGGTTCCGTTATGGTTGCAAATAACTTGACAGTTTTCATGCCAGGACAATCTCCGAAGGCTCCGATATGGTTGCAAATATCTTTTATAGTTTTCATGTTATAGCAGTCGTTTATATATCTTTTTATTGCATTATAGTTGCCATTTGTTTTGGTATATAATTTATTGCATAATATATTTTTAGAAAATGGCCAATTGGATAGATCGGTAGAATTATTTTCACAGCTTTAAAAACGCGGTAATTTGAGGTTCCGATATGGCTGCAAATAACATTGACAGTTTTCACGCTATGACAGTCATTTATGCATCATTTTAAAGCATTATGATTGCACTTTAATATGGTATATCATTTCTAGCATAATGTGTGTTTTTACAAATTGGTCAATTTGATAGATCGGTAGAATTATTGTTTTATGTTTAATAAACGCAGTAATCTGAGGTTCCGATATGTTTATGCACCATTTTAAAGCATTAAAATTGCCATTTGTTTTGGTATATAATTTATTGCATAATGTATTTTTAGAAAATGGCCAATTGGATAAATCGGTAGAATTATTTTCCCAGGTTTAAAAACGCGGTAATTTGAGGTTCCGATATGGTTGTGAATAACTTTGACAGTTTTCATGCTATGACAGTCATTTATGCATCATTTTAAAGCATTACAGTTGCACTTTGTTTTGGTGTATAATTTGTGGCATAATGAATTTTTACAAAAATTGGATAGATCGGTATATTTATTGGTACAGGTTTAAAAATGCGGTAATTTAAGGCTCCGATATGGTTGCAAATAAATTTATAGTTTTCATGTTATAACAGTCGTTTATATATTTTTTATTGCATTATAGTTGCCATTTTTTTGGTATATAATTTATTGCATAATGTATTTTTAAAAATGGCCAATTGGATAGATCGATAGAATTATTTTCCCAGGTTTAAAAAAGGCGGTAATTTGAGGTTCCGATATGGTTGTGAATAACTTTGACAGTTTTCATGCTATGACAGTCATTTATGCATCATTTTAAAGCATTATGATTGTATTTTAATTTGGTATATCATTTGTAGCATAATGTGTTCGTGTAAAAAATGGTCAATTTGATAGATCGGTAGAATTATTGTTCTATGTTTAATAAACGCAGTAATCTGAGGTTCCGATATGGTTGCAATTAACTTTGGCAGTTTTCGTGCTAGGACAGTCGTTTATGCACCATTTTAAAGCATTAAAATTGCCATTTGTTTTGGTATATAATTTATTGCATAATGTATTTTTAGAAAATGGCCAATTGGATAGATCGGTAGAATTATTCTCCCAGGTTTAAAAAGGCTGTAATTTGAGGTTCCGATATGGCTGCGAACAACTTTGACAGTTTTCATGCTATGACAATCATTTATGCATCATTTTAATGCACGACTGTACGATTTTACGATTGTACTTTAACTTGGTATATCACTTGTGGCAAAATGTGTTCTTCTAAAAAATTGTAAATTTGATGGATCGGTAGAATTGTTGTTCTATGTTTAAAAACGCTATGATTTGAGGTTCCGTTATGGTTGCAAATAACTTTGACAGTTTTCATGCCAGGACAATCGTTTATGCATCATTTTAAAGCATTACATTTGCACTTTGTTTCGGTGTATAATTTGTGCCATAATGAATTTTTACAAAAATTGGATAGATCGGTATATTTATTGGTACAGGTTTAGAAATGCGGTAATTTAAGGCTCCGATATGGTTGCAAATATCTTTTACAGTTTTCATGTTATAGCAGTCGTTTATATATCTTTTTATTGCGTTATAGTTGCCATTTGTTTTGGTATATAATTTATTGCATAATATGTTTTTAGAAAATGGCCAATTGGATAGATCGGTAGAATTATTTTCACAGCTTTAAAAACGCGGTAATTTAAGGTTCCGATATGGCTGCAAATAACATTGACAGTTTTCACGCTATGACAGCCATTTATGCATCGTTTTAAAGCATTATGATTGCACTTTAATATGGTATATCATTTGTGGCATAATGTGTTCGTCTAAAAAATGGTCAATTTGATGGATCGGTAGAATTATTTTCCCAGGTTTAAAAAGGCGGTAATTTGACGTTCCGATATGGTTGCAAATAACTTTGACAGTTTTCATGCTAGGGCAATAGTTTAGGCATCATTTTAAAGCATAAAGTTGCACTTTATTTTGGTGTATAGTTTGTGGCATAATGAATTTTTACAAAAATTGGATAGATCGGTATATTTATTGATACAGGTTCAAAAATGCGGTAATTTAAGGCTCCGATATTGTTGCAAATAACTTTTATAGTTTTCATGTTATAACAGTCGTTTATATATCTTTTTATTGCACTATAGTTGCCATTTGCTTTGGTATATAATTTATTCCATAATATATTTTTAGAAAATGGCCAATTGGATAGATCGGTAGAATTATTTTCACAGCTTTAAAAACGCGGTAGTTTGAGGTTCCGATATGGTTGCAAATAACATTGACAGTTTTCATGCTATGACAGTCATTTATGCACCATTTTAAAGCATTATTATTGCACTTTAATATGGTACATAATTTGTTGCATAATGTGTGTTTTTACAAATTGGTCAATTTGATAGATCGGTAGAATTATTGTTCTATGTTTAATAAACGCAGTAATCTGAGGTTCCGATATGGTCGCAATTAACTTTGGCAGTTTTCGTGCTAGGACAGTCATTTATGCACCATTTTAAAGCATTAAAATTGCCATTTGTTTTGGTATATAATTTATTGCATAATGTATTTTTAGAAAATGGCCAATTGGATAGATCGGTAGAATTATTTTCCCAGGTTGAAAAAGGCGGTAATTTGAGGTTCCGATATGGTTGCGAATAACTTTGACAGTTTTCACTTTAATGCATTACGATTGTACTTTAACTTATTATATCATTTGTGGCAAAATGTGTTCTTCTAAAAAATTGTAAATTCGATGGATCGGTAGAATTGTTGTTCTATGTTTAAAAACGCTATGATTTGAGGTTCCGATATAGTTGCAAATAACTTTGACAGTTTTCATGCCAGGACAATCGTTTATGCATCATTTTAAAGCATTACAGTTGCACTTTGTTTTGGTGTATAATTTGTGGCATAATGAATTTTTACAAAAATTGGATAGATCGGTATATTTATTGGTACAGGTTTAGAAATGCGGTAATTTAAGGCTCCGATATGGTTGCAAATATCTTTTATAGTTTTCATGTTATAACAGTCGTTTATATATCTTTTTATTGCACTATAGTTGCCATTTGCTTTGGTATATAATTTATTCCATAATATATTTTTAGAAAATGGTCAATTGGATAGATCGGTAGAATTATTTTCACAGCTTTAAAAAGGCGGTAATTTGAGGTTCCGATATGGTTGCAAATAACATTGACAGTTTTCACGCTATGACAGTCATTTATGCATCATTGTAAAGCATTGTGATTGCACTTTAATATGGTATATAATTTGTAGCATAATGTGTGTTTTTACTAATTGGTCAATTTGGGAGATCGGTAGAATTATTGTTCTATGTTTAATAAACACTGTAATCTGAGGTTCCGATATGGTTGCAATTAACTTTGGCAGTTTTCGTGCTAGGACAGTCGTTTATGCACCATTTTAAAGCATTAAAATTGCCATTTGTTTTGGTATATAATTTATTGCATAATGTAGTTTTTGAAAATGGCCAATTAGATAAATCGGTAGAATTATTTCCCCAGGTTTAAAAACGCGGTAATTTGAGGTTCCGATATGGTTGTGAATAACTTTGACAGTTTTCATGCTATGACAGTCATTTATGCATCATTTTAAAGCATTACAGTTGCACTTTGTTTTGGTGTATAATTTGTGGCATAATGAATTTTTACAAAAATTGAATAGATCGGTATATTTATTGGTACAGGTTTAAAAATGCGGTAATTTAAGGCTCCGATATGGTTGCAAATAAATTTTATAGTTTTCATGTTATAACAGTCGTTTATACATATTTTTATTGCATTATAGTTGCCATTTGATTTGGTATATAATTTATTGCATAATGTATTTTTAGAAAATGGCCAATTGGATAGATCGATAGAATTATTTTCCCAGGTTTAAAAAGGCGGTAATTTGAGGTTCCGATATGGTTGTGAATAACTTTGACAGTTTTCATGCTATGACAGTCATTTATACATCATTTTAAAGCATTATGATTACACTTTAATTTGGTATATCATTTGTGGCATAATGTGTTCGTCTAAAAAATGGTAAATTTGATGGATCGGTAGAATTATTGTTCTATGTTTAAAAACGCGGTAATTTGAGGTTCCGATATGGTTGCAAATAACATTGACAGTTTTCATGCTATGACAGTCATTTATGCATCATTTTAAAGCATTATGATTGCACTTTAATATGGTATATCATTTGTAGCATAATGTGTGTTTTTACTAATTGGTCAATTTGGGAGATCGGTAGAATTATTGTTCTATGTTTAATAAACACTGTAATCTGAGGTTCCGATATGGTTGCAATTAACTTTGGCAGTTTTCGTGCTAGAACAGTCGTTTATGCACCATTTTAAAGCATTAAAATTGCCATTTGTTTTGGTATATAATTTATTGCATAATGTAGTTTTAGAAAATGGCCAATTAGATAAATCGGTAGAATTATTTCCCCAGGTTTAAAAACGCGGTAATTTGAGGTTCCGATATGGTTGTGAATAACTTTGACAGTTTTCATGCTATGACAGTCATTTATGCATCATTTTAAAGCATTACAGTTGCACTTTGTTTTGGTGTATAATTTGTGGCATAATGAATTTTTACAAAAATTGGATAGATCGGTATATTTATTGGTACAGGTTTAAAAATGCGGTAATTTAAGGCTCCGATATGGTTGCAAATAAATTTTATAGTTTTCATGTTATAACAGTCGTTTATACATATTTTTATTGCATTATAGTTGCCATTTGATTTGGTATATAATTTATTGCATAATGTATTTTTAGAAAATGGCCAATTGGATAGATCGATAGAATTATTTTCCCAGGTTTAAAAAGGCGGTAATTTGAGGTTCCGATATGGTTGTGAATAACTTTGACAGTTTTCATGCTATGACAGTCATTTATACATCATTTTAAAGCATTATGATTGCACTTTAATTTGGTATATCATTTGTGGCATAATGTGTTCGTCTAAAAAATGGTAAATTTGATGGATCGGTAGAATTATTGTTCTATGTTTAAAAACGCGGTAATTTGAGGTTCCGATATGGTTGCAAATAACATTGACAGTTTTCATGCTATGACAGTCATTTATGCATCATTTTAAAGCATTATGATTGCACTTTAATATGGTATATCATTTGTAGCATAATGTGTGTTTTTACAAATTGGTCAATTTGATAGATCGGTAGAATTATTGTTCTATGTTTAATAAACGCAGTAATCTGAGGTTCCGATATGGTTGCAATTAACTTTGGCAGTTTTCGTGCTAGGACAGTCGCACAGTGGTATAGGAAAAAAAAAAGAGGGAAATAATTCGGTAACTTCTAAACGGTTAATCCGATTTTAATGAAATTTGGTAGTGCACAAAGAGGAGGTGTTGTCAAGTTTAGGTTTTGAATTTGGACCTTATAGGCCAACCAGGGGCCCGGCGGGGGGTCATCAAATTAGGACACCTCGGCTATGTTAAATTTTTAAAACGATCCTATTTCTTCATTTGAGTTCCGATTTCCGATTTCGTATATAGAATCTCCTCATCGAGCACTATAAAAAATGTCGTCGTAGCAGTAAATTATCTCTTATAGTTTAGGAGATATTCGCATTTGAATATTAAAATTTTAAAATTTTTACCGTCCTTACTTTAGTTTTTTTGATAATAGCAGGTCCAAATATTTCCGATTTTCGCCATTTTTTTTTATTTGCTTAACAACAAGTTTATATACCAAGCAGTGAAAGAATTATGTAAAAATCATGACTGAGTCCAAAGCTATAGGCATTTAAATTTAAAAAATTAAAAAAAAGGCGATTTTTTGTCATTTTTTTGGGAAAAAAGTATCTTTTTCTTTTTAAGTTATCTAAAAAGTTTCTAAGAAGATGTATATAGAATTTATACTTTTTGGAAAGCTGACTTTACATAAAGTACGATAAATGAAACAAAACCTAAAAATTTTTGATACCGAGGGGACCAGGTCCATCCAAAAAAACCCTATTTTTATGGAAAATTAAATTTTGAGCAAAAATTCTCAAATCGCATAGTCGATATCAAATTATAGTGACCTGTTTTATATGACCCAATAATGTTCTTAATCATTTTGTAACGGGTTTCGATAACCCCGCCCCTGGTATGGATATAATAGGCAAAAAACTAAAAAATCCCATTTTTGGGATTTTTTAAAACTTTTTTGGGAATTCCGGGATTTCTAATAAGAAAATTCGAAATTTTGATTTAATTTTGGATTTTAAGTAAAAAAATCTACCTAACTGTAAAATTTCATCAAAAAATATTCATAAATAAAATTTTTATTGCAATTAGAAAAATTTGTATCTTCGCAAAAACTGAATAAAAAACATTTTTTAATTTTTTTTAAAAAAGTATTCCGCGAATTTTTTAATTTTCAAAAATTATATACAGTTTTGAAAAATAGACAAAATTACCTTTCCATTGATATATAACATGCCTACCTAATGTTTTTTAAGTGACAAATTAATTAGGGAAAACTCAACATCTTTTAGAAAATTTGCCTAGCACTATTATTTTCATCCATAAGGTTAACTCTTAAATTTGTTACATATATGGATGAAAATAATAGTGCTAGGTAAATTTTCTAAAAGATGTTGAGTTTTCCCTAATTAATTTGTCACTTAAAAAACATTAGGTAGGCATGTTATATATCAATGGAAAGGTAATTTTGTCTATTTTTCAAAACTGTATATAATTTTTGAAAATTAAAAAATTCGCGGAATACTTTTTTTAAAAAAAATTAAAAAATGTTTTTTATTCAGTTTTTGCGAAGATACAAATTTTTCAAATTGCAATAAAAATTTTATTTATGAATATTTTTTGATGAAATTTTACAGTTAGGTAGATTTTTTTACTCAAAATCCAAAATTAAATAAAAATTTCGAATTTTCTTATTAGAAATCCCGGAATTCCCAAAAAAGTTTTAAAAAATCCCAAAAATGGGATTTTTTGGTTTTTTGCCTATTATATCCATACCAGGGGCGGGGTTATCGAAACCCGTTACAAAATGATTAAGAACTTATTGGGTCATATAAAACAGGTCACTATAATTTGATATCGACTATGCGATTTGAGAATTTTTGCTCAAAATTTAATTTTCCATAAAAAATAGGGTTTTTTTGGATGGACCTGGTCCCCTCGGTATCAAAAATTTTTAGGTTTTGTTTCATTTATCGTATTTTATGTAAAGTCAGCTTTCCAAAAAGTATAAATTCTATATACATCTTCTTAGAAACTTTTTAGATAACTTAAAAAGAAAAAGATACTTTTTTCCCAAAAAAATGACAAAAAATCGCCTTTTTTTAATTTTTTAAATTTAAATGCCTATAACTTTGGACTCAGTCATGATTTTTACATAATTCTTTCACTGCTTGGTATATAAACTTGTTGTTAAGCAAATAAAAAAAAATGGCGAAAATCGGAAATATTTGGACCTGCTATTATCAAAAAAACTAAAGTAAGGACGGTAAAAATTTTAAAATTTTAATATTCAAATGCGAATATCTCCTAAACTATAAGAGATAATTTACTGCTACGACGACATTTTTTATAGTGCTCGATGAGGAGATTCTATATACGAAATTTTGTTTAAATCGGAACTCAAATGAAGAAATAGGATCGTTTTAAAAATTTAACATAGCCGAGGTGTCCTAATTTGAGGACCCCCCGCCGGGCCCCTGGTTGGCCTATAAGGTCCAAATTCAAAACCTAAACTCGACAACACCTCCTCTTTGTGCATACCAAATTCATTAAAATCGGATTAACCGTTTAGAAGTTACCGAATTATTTCCCTCTTTTTTTTTTCCTATACCACTGTGAGTCGTTTATGCATTAAAATTGCCATTTGTTTTGGTATATAATTTATTGCATAATGTATTTTTAGAAAATGGCCAATTGGATAGATCGGTAGAATTATTTTCCCAGGTTTAAAAAGGCGGTAATTTGAGGTTCCGATATGGTTGTGAATAACTTTGACAGTTTTCATGCTATGACAGTCATTTATGCATCATTTTAAAGCATTATGATTGTACTTTAATTTGGTATATCATTTGTAGCATAATGTGTTCGTCTAAAAAATGGTCAATTTGATGGATCGGTAGAATTATTGTTCTATGTTTAAAAACGCGGTAATTTGAGCTTCCGATATGGTTGCAATTAACTTTGGCAGTTTTCGTGCTAGGACAGTCATTTACGCACCATTTTAAAGCATTAAAATTGCCATTTGTTTTGGTATATAATTTATTGCATAATGTATTTTTAGAAAATGGCCAATTGGATAGATCGGTAGAATTATTCTCCCAGGTTTAAAAAGGCTGTAATTTGAGGTTCCGATATGGTTGCGAATAACTTTGACAGTTTTCATGCTATGACAATCATTTATGCATCATTTTATGCATTACGATTGTACTTTAACTTGGTATATCACTTGTGGCAAAATGTGTTCTTCTAAAAAATTGTAAATTTGATGGATCGGTAGAATTGTTCTATGTTTAAAAACGCTATGATTTGAGGTTCCGTTATGGTTGCAAATAACTTTGACAGTTATCATGCCAGGACAATCGTTTATGCATCATTTTAAAGCATAACATTTGCACTTTGTTTTGGTGTGTTATTTGTGGCATAATGAATTTTTACAAAAATTGGATAGATCGGTATATTTATTGGCACAGGTTTAGAAATGCGGTAATTTAAGGCTCCGATATGATTGCAAATATCTTTTATAGTTTTCATGTTATAGCAGTCGTTTATATATCCTTTTTTTGCATTATAGTTGCCATTTGTTTTGGTATATAATTTATTGCATAATATATTTTTAGAAAATGGCTAATTGGATAGATCGGTAGAATTATTTTCACAGCTTTAAAAACGCGGTAATTTGAGGTTCCGATATGGCTGCAAATAACATTGACAGATTTCACGCTATGACAGTCATTTATGCATCATTTTAAAGCATTATGATTGCACTTTAATATGCTGTATCATTTGTAGCATAATGTTTGTTTTTACAAATTGGTCAATTTGATAGATCGGTAGAATTATTGTTCTATGTTTAATAAACGCAGTGCTAGGACAGTCGTTTGTGCACCATTTTAAAGCAAAAAAATTTTTATTGCATTATAGTTGCCATTTGTTTTGGTATATAATTTATTGCATAATATATTTTTAGAAAATGGCTAATTGGATAGATCGGTAGAATTATTTTCACAGCTTTAAAAACGCGGTAATTTGAGGTTCCGATATGGCTGCAAATAACATTGACAGATTTCACGCTATGACAGTCATTTATGCATCATTTTAAAGCATTATGATTGCACTTTAATATGCTGTATCATTTGTAGCATAATGTTTGTTTTTACAAATTGGTCAATTTGATAGATCGGTAGAATTATTGTTCTATGTTTAATAAACGCAGTGCTAGGACAGTCGTTTATGCACCATTTTAAAGCATTAAAATTGCCATTTGTTTTGGTATATAATTTATTGCATAATGTATTTTTAGAAAATGGCCAATTGGATAGATCGGTAGAATTATTCTTCCAGGTTTAAAAAGGCTGTAATTTGAGGTTCCGATATGGTTGCGAATAACTTTGACAGTTTTCATGCTATGACAAACATTTATGCATCATTTTAAAGCATTATGATTGCACTTTAATATGGTATATCATTTGTAGCATAATGTGTGTTTTTACAAATTGGTCAATTTGATAGATCGGTAGAATTATTGTTCTATGTTTAAAAACGCGGTAATTTGAGGTTCCGATATGGTTGCAATTAACTTTGGCAGTTTTCGTGCTAGGACAGTCATTTATGCACCATTTTAAAGCATTAAAATTGCCATTTGTTTTGGTATATAATTTATTGCATAATGTATTTTTAGAAAATGGCCAATTGGATAGATCGGTAGAATTATTCTTCCAGGTTTAAAAAGGCTGTAATTTGAGGTTCCGATATGGTTGCGAATAACTTTGACAGTTTTCATGCTATGACAATCATTTATGCATCATTTTAATGCATTACGATTGTACTTTAACTTGGTATATCACTTGTGGCAAAATGTGTTCTTCTAAAAAATTGTAAATTTGATGGATCGGTATAATTGTTGTTCTATGTTTAAAAACGCTATGATTTGAGGTTCCGTTATGGTTGCAAATAACTTTGACAGTTTTCATGCCAGGACAATCGTTTATGCATCATTTTAAAGCATTGTGATTGCACTTTAATATGGTATATCATTTGTAGCATAATGTGTGTTTTTACTAATTGGTCAATTTGGGAGATCGGTAGAATTATTGTTCTATGTTTAATAAACGCTGTAATCTGAGGTTCCGATATGGTTGCAAATAACTTTGACAGTTATCATGCCAGGACAATCGTTTATCCATCATTTTAAAGCATTACATTTGCACTTTGTTTTGGTGTATAATTTGTGGCATAATGCATTTTTACAAAAATTGGATAGATCAGTATATTTATTGGTACAGGTTTAGAAATGCGGTAATTTAAGGCTCCGATATGGTTGCAAATATCTTTTATAGTTTTCATGTTATAGCTTTTTATTGCATTATAGTTGCCATTTGTTTTAGTATATAATTTATTGCATAATATATTTTTAGAAAATGGCCAATTGGATAGATCGGTAGAATTATTTTCCCAGGTTTAAAAACGCGGTAATTTGAGGCTCCGATATGGTTGTGAATAACTTTGACAGTTTTCATGCTATGACAGTCATTTTTGCATCATTTTAAAGCATTACAGTTGCACTTTGTTTTGGTGTATAATTTGTGGCATAATGAATTTTTACAAAAATTGGATAGATCGGTATATTTATTGGTACAGGTTCAAAAATGCGGTAATTTAAGGCTCCGATATGGTTGCAAATAACTTTTATAGTTTTCATGTTATAACAGTCGTTTATATATCTTTTTATTGCACTATAGTTGCCATTTGCTTTGGTATATAATTTATTCCATAATATGTTTTTAGAAAATGGCCAATTGGATAGATCGGTAGAATTATTTTCACAGCTTTAAAAACGCGGTAGTTTGAGGTTCCGATATGGTTGCAAATAACATTGACAGTTTTCATGCTATGACAGTCAATTATGCATCATTTTAGAGCATTATGATTGCACTTTAATTTGGTACATAATTTGTTGCATAATGTGTGTTTTTACAAATTGGTCAATTTGATAGATCGGTAGAATTATTGTTCTATGTAGAATTATTTTCCCAGGTTTAAAAAATCGGTAATTAGAGGTTCCGATATGGTTGTGAATAACTTTGACTGTTTTCATGCTATGACAGTCATTTATGCATCATTTTAGAGCATTATGATTGCACTTTAATTTGGTATATCATTTGTAGCATAATGTGTTCGTCTAAAAAATGGTCAATTTGATGGATCGGTAGAATTATTTTCTATGTTTAAAAACGCGGTAATTTGAGGTTTCGATATAATTGCAAATAACTTTGACAGTTTTCATGCCAGGACAATCGTTTATGCATCATTTTAAAGCATTACAGTTGCACTTTGTTTTGGTGTATAATTTGTGGCATAATGAATTTTTACAAAAATTGGATAGATCGGTATATTTATTGGTACAGGTTTAGAAATGCGGTAATTTAAGGCTCCGATATGGTTGCAAATATCTTTTATAGTTTTCATGTTATAACAGTCGTTTATATATCTTTTTATTGCATTATAGTTGCCATTTGCTTTGGTATATAATTTATTCCATAATATATTTTTAGAAAATGGCCAATTGGATAGATCGGTAGAATTATTTTCACAGCTTTAAAAAGGCGGTAATTTGAGGTTCCGATATGGTTGCAAATAACATTGACAGTTTTCATGCTATGACAGTCATTTATGCATCATTTTAAAGCATTGTGATTGCACTTTAATATGGTATATCATTGTGAGATCGGTAGAATTATTGTTCTATGTTTAACAAACGCTGTAATCTGAGGTTCCGATATGGTTGCAATTAACTTTGGCAGTTTTCGTGCTAGGACAGTCGTTTATGCACCATTTTAAAGCATTAAAATTGCCATTTGTTTTGGTATATAATTTATTGCATAATGTATTTTTAGAAAATGGCCAATTAGATAAATCGGTAGAATTATTGTTCTATGTTTAATAAACGGAGAAATCTGATGTTCCGATATGGTTGCAATTAACTTTGGCAGTTTTCGTGCTAGGACAGTCGTTTATGCATTAAAATTGCCATTTGTTTTGGTATATAATTTATTGCATAATGTATTTTTAGAAAATGGCCAATTGGATAGATCGGTAGAATTATTTTCCCAGGTTTAAAAAGGCGGTAATTTGAGGTTCCGATATGGTTGTGAATAACTTTGACAGTTTTCATGCTATGACAGTCATTTATGCATCATTTTAAAGCATTATGATTGTACTTTAATTTGGTATATCTTTGTAGCATAATGTGTTCGTCTAAAAAATGGTCAATTTGATGGATCGGTAGAATTATTGTTCAATGTTTAAAAACGCGGTAATTTGAGCTTCCGATATGGTTGCAATTAACTTTGGCAGTTTTCGTGCTAGGACAGCCATTTATGCACCATTTTAAAGCATAAAACTTGTCATTTGTTTTGGTATATAATTTATTGCATAATGTATTTTTAGAAAATGGCCAATTGGATAGATCGGTAGAATTATTCTCCCAGGTTTAAAAAGGCTGTAATTTGAGGTTCCGATATGGTTGCGAATAACTTTGACAGTTTTCATGCTATGACAATCATTTATGCATCATTTTAATGCATTACGATTGTACTTTAACTTGGTATATCACTTGTGGCAAAATGTGTTCTTCTAAAAAATTGTAAATTTGATGGATCGGTAGATATGTTGTTCTATGTTTAAAAACGCTATGATTTGAGGTTCCGTTATGGTTGCAAATAACTTTGACAGTTTTCATGCCAGGACAATCGTTTATGCATCATTTTAAAGCATTACATTTGCACTTTGTTTGGTGTATAATTTGTGGCATAATGAATTTTTACAAAAATTGGATAGATCGGTATATTTATTGGTACAGGTTTAGAAATGCGGTAATTTAAGGCTCCGATATGGTTGCAAATAAATTTTATAGTTTTCATGTTATAGCAGTCGTTTATATATCTTTTTATTGCATTATAGTTGCCATTTGTTTTGGTATATAATTTATTGCATAATATATTTTTAGAAAATGGCCAATTGGATAGATCGGTAGAATTATTTTCCCAGGTTTAAAAACGCGGTAATTTGAGGCTCCGATATGGTTGTGAATAACTTTGACAGTTTTCATGCTATGACAGTCATTTATGCATCATTTTAAAGCATTATGATTGCACTTTAATTTGGTATATCATTTGTGGTATAATGTGTTCGTCTAAAAAATGGTAAATTTGATGGATCGGTAGAATTATTGTTCTATGTTTAAAAAGGCGGTAATTTGAGGTTCCGATATGGCTGCAAATAACATTGACAGATTTCACGCTATGACAGTCATTTATGCATCATTTTAAAGCATTATGATTGCACTTTAATATGGTATATCATTTGTAGCATAATGTGTGTTTTTACAAATTGGTCAATTTGATAGATCGGTAGAATTATTGTTCTATGTTTAATAAACGCAGTAATCTGTGGTTCCGATATGGTTGCAATTAACTTTGGCAGCTTTCGTGCTATGGCAGTCGTTTATGCATTATTGTTGCCATTTGTTTTGGTAAATAATTTATTGCATAATGTATTTTTAGAAAATGGCCAATTGGATAGATCGGTAGAATTATTTTCCCAGGTTTAAAAACGCGGTAATTTGAGGCTCCGATATGGTTGTGAATAACTTTGACAGTTTTCATGCTATGACAGTCATTTTTGCATCATTTTAAAGCATTACAGTTGCACTTTGTTTTGGTGTATAATTTGTGGCATAATGAATTTTTACAAAAATTGGATAGATCGGTATATTTATTGGTACAGGTTCAAAAATGCGGTAATTTAAGGCTCCGATATGGTTGCAAATAACTTTTATAGTTTTCATGTTATAACAGTCGTTTATATATCTTTTTATTGCACTATAGTTGCCATTTGCTTTGGTATATAATTTATTCCATAATATATTTTTAGAAAATGGCCAATTGGATAGATCGGTAGAATTATTTTCACAGCTTTAAAAACGCGGTAGTTTGAGGTTCCGATATGGTTGCAAATAACATTGACAGTTTTCATGCTATGACAGTCAATTATGCATCATTTTAGAGCATTATGATTGCACTTTAATTTGGTACATAATTTGTTGCATAATGTGTGTTTTTACAAATTGGTCAATTTGATAGATCGGTAGAATTATTGTTCTATGTTTAATAAACGCAGTAATCTGAGGTTCCGATATGGTTGCAATTAACTTTGGCAGTTTTCGTGCTAGGACAGTCGTTTATGCACCATTTTAAAGCATTAAAATTGCCATTTGTTTTGGTATATAATTTATTGCATAATGTATTTTTAGAAAATGGCCAATTGGATAGATCGGTAGAATTATTTTCCCAGGTTTAAAAAGGCGGTAATTAGAGGTTCCGATATGGTTGTGAATAACTTTGACTGTTTTCATGCTATGACAGTCAATTATGCATCATTTTAGAGCATTATGATTCAGCTTTAATTTGGTATATCATTTGTAGCATAATGTGTTCGTCTAAAAAATGGTCAATTTGATGGATCGGTAGAATTATTTTCTATGTTTAAAAACGCGGTAATTTGAGGTTTCGATATGGTTGCAAATAACTTTGACAGTTTTCATGCCAGGACAATCGTTTATGCATCATTTTAAAGCATTACAGTTGCACTTTGTTTTGGTGTATAATTTGTGGCATAATGAATTTTTACAAAAATTGGATAGATCGGTATATTTATTGGTACAGGTTTAGAAATGCGGTAATTTAAGGCTCCGATATGGTTGCAAATATCTTTTATAGTTTTCATGTTATAACAGTCGTTTATATATCTTTTTATTGCATTATAGTTGCCATTTGCTTTGGTATATAATTTATTCCATAATATATTTTTAGAAAATGGCCAATTGGATAGATCGGTAGAATTATTTTCACAGCTTTAAAAAGGCGGTAATTTGAGGTTCCGATATGGTTGCAAATAACATTGACAGTTTTAATGCTATGACAGTCATTTATGCATCATTTTAAAGCATTGTGATTGCACTTTAATATGGTATATCATTTGTAGCATAATGTGTGTTTTTACTAATTGGTCAATTTGGGAGATCGGTAGAATTATTGTTCTATGTTTAATAAACGCTGTAATCTGAGGTTCCGATATGGTTGCAATTAACTTTGGCAGTTTTCGTGCTAGGACAGTCGTTTATGCACCATTTTAAAGCATTAAAATTGCCATTTGTTTTGGTATATAATTTATTGCATAATGTATTTTTAGAAAATGGGCAATTAGATAAATCGGTAGAATTATTTTCCCAGGTTTAAAAACGCGGTAATTTGAGGTTCCGATATGGTTGTGAATAACTTTGACAGTTTTCATGCTATGACAGTCATTTATGCATCATTTTAAAGCATTACAATTGCACTCTGTTTTGGTGTATAATTTGTGGCATAATGAATTTTTACAAAAATTGGATAGATCTGTATATTTATTGGTACAGGTTTAAAAATGCGGTAATTTAAGGCTCCGATATGGTTGCAAATAACTTTTATAGTTTTCATGTTATAACAGTCGCTTATACATCCTTTTATTGCATTATAGTTGCCATTTGTTTTGGTATATAATTTATTGCATAATGTATTTTTAGAAAATGGCCAATTGGATAGATCGATAGAACTATTTTCCCAGGATTAAAAAGGCGGTAATTTGAGGTTCCGATATGGTTGTGAATAACTTTGACAGTTTTCATGCTATGACAGTCATTTATACATCATTTTAAAGCATTATGATTGCACTTTAATTTGGTATATCATTTGTGGCATAATGTGTTCGTCTAAAAAATGGTCAATTTGATGGATCGGTAGAATTATTGTTCTATGTTTAATAAACGCAGTAATTTGAGTTTCCGATATGGTTGCAATTAACTTTGGCAGTTTTCGTGCTAGGACAGTCGTTTATGCATTAAAATTGCCATTTGTTTTGGTATATAATTTATTGCATAATGTATTTTTAGAAAATGGCGAATTGGATAGATCGGTAGAATTATTTTCCCAGGTTTAAAAAGGCGGTAATTTGAGGTTCCGATATGGTTGTGAATAACTTTGACAGTTTTCATGATATGACAGTCATTTATGCATCATTTTAAAGCATTATGATTGTACTTTAATTTGGTATATCATTTGTAGCATAATGTGTTCGTCTAAAAAATGGTCAATTTGATGGATCGGTAGAATTATTGTTCTATGTTTAATAAACGCAGTAATTTGAGGTTCCGATATGGTTGCAATTAACTTTGGCAGTTTTCGTGCTAGGACAGTCGTTTATGCATTAAAATTGCCATTTGTTTTGGTATATAATTTATTGCATAATGTATTTTTAGAAAATGGCCAATTGGATAGATCGGTAGAATTATTTTCCCAGGTTTAAAAAGGCGGTAATTTGAGGTTCCGATATGGTTGTGAATAACTTTGACAGTTTCCTTGATATGACAGTCATTTATGCATCATTTTAAAGCATTATGATTGTACTTTAATTTGGTATATCATTTGTAGCATAATGTGTTCGTCTAAAAAATGGTCAATTTGATGGATCGGTAGAATTATTGTTCTATGTTTAAAAACGCGGTAATTTGAGCTTCCGATATGGTTGCAATTAACTTTGGCAGTTTTCGTGCTAGGACAGTCATTTATGCACCATTTTAAAGCATTAAAATTGCCACTTGTTTTGGTATATAATTTATTGCATAATGTATTTTTAGAAAATGGCCAATTGGATAGATCGGTAGAATTATTCTCCCAGGTTTAAAAAGGCTGTAATTTGAGGTTCCGATATGGTTGCGAATAACTTTGACAGTTTTCATGCTATGACAGTCATTTATGCATCATTTTAAAGCATTATGATTGTACTTTAATTTGGTATATCATTTGTAGCATAATGTGTTCGTGTAAAAAATGGTCAATTTGATGGATCGGTAGAATTATTGTTCTATGTTTAAAAACGCGGTAATTTGAGCTTCCGACATGGTGGCAATTAACTTTGGCAGTTTTCGTGCTAGGACAGTCATTTATGCACCATTTTAAAGCATTAAAATTGCCACTTGTTTTGGTATATAATTTATTGCATAATGTATTTTTAGAAAATGGCCAATTGGATAGATCGGTAGAATTATTCTCCCAGGTTTAAAAAGGCTGTAATTTGAGGTTCCGATATGGTTGCGAATAACTTTGACAGTTTTCATGCTATGACAGTCATTTATGCATCATTTTAAAGCATTATGATTGTACTTTAATTTGGTATATCATTTGTAGCATAATGTGTTCGTGTAAAAAATGGTCAATTTGATGGATCGGTAGAATTATTGTTCTATGTTTAAAATCGCGGTAATTTGAGCTTCCGATATGGTTGCAATTAACTTTGGCAGTTTTCGTGCTAGGACAGTCATTTATGCACCATTTTAAAGCATTAAAATTGCCATTTGTTTTGGTATATAATTTATTGCATAATGTATTTTTAGAAAATGGCCAATTGGATAGATCGGTAGAATTATTCTCCCAGGTTTAAAAAGGCTGTAATTTGAGGTTCCGATATGGTTGCGAACAACTTTGACAGTTTTCATGCTATGACAGTCATTTATGCATCATTTTAAAGCATTATGATTGTACTTTAATTTGGTATATCATTTGTAGCATAATGTGTTCGTCTAAAAAATGGTCAATTTGATGGATCGGTAGAATTATTGTTCTATGTTTAAAAACGCGGGTAATTTGAGCTTCCGATATGGTTGCAATTAACTTTGGCAGTTTTCGTGCTAGGACAGTCATTTATGCATCATTTTAAAGCATTACAGTTGCACTTTGTTTTGGTGTATAATTTGTGGCATAATGAATTTTTACAAAAATTTAATAGATCGGTATATTTATTGGTACAGGTTCAAAAATGCGGTAATTTAAGGCTCCGATATGGTTGCAAATAACTTTTATAGTTTTCATGTTATAACAGTCGTTTATGTATCTTTTTGTTGCACTATAGTTGCCATTTGCTTTGGTATATAATTTATTCCATAATATATTTTTAGAAAATGGCCAATTGGATAGATCGGTAGAATTATTTTCACAGCTTTAAAAACGCGGTAGTTTGAGGTTCCGATATGGTTGCAAATAACATTGACAGTTTTCATGCTATGACAGTCATTTATGCTCCATTTTAAAGCATTATGATTGCACTTTAATATGGTACATAATTTGTTGCATAATGTGTGTTTTTACAAATTGGTCAATTTGATAGATCGGTAGAATTATTGTTCTATGTTTAATAAACGCTGTAATCTGAGGTTCCGATATGGTTGAAATTAACTTTGGCAGTTTTCGTGCTAAGACAGTCGTTTATGCACCATTTTAAAGCATTAAAATTGCCATTTGTTTGGTATATAATTTATTGCATAATGTATTTTTAGAAAATGGCCAATTGGATAGATCGGTAGAATTATTTTCCCAGGTTAAAAAGGCGGTAATTTGAGGGTTCCGGTATGGTTGTGAATAACTTTGACTGTTTTCATGCTATGACAGTCAATTATGCATCATTTTAGAGCATTATGATTGCACTTTAATTTGGTATATCATTTGTAGCATAATGTGTTTTTCTAAAAAATGGTCAATTTGATGGATCGGTAGCATTATTGTTCTACGTTTAAAAACGCGGTAATTTGAGGTTCCGATATGGTTGCAAATAACTTTGACAGTTTTCATGTTATAACAGTCGTTTATATATCTTTTTATTGCATTATAGTTGCCATTTGCTTTGGTATATAATTTATTCCATAATATATTTTAGAAAATGGCCAATTGGATAGATCGGTAGAATTATTTTCCCAGGTTTAAAAAGGCGGTAATTTGAGGTTCCGATATGGTTGCAAATAACATTGACAGTTTTCATGCTATGACAGTCATTTATGCATCATTTTAAAGCATTGTGATTGCACTTTAATATGGTATATAATTTGTAGCATAATGTGTGTTTTTACTAATTGGTCAATTTGGGAGATCGGTAGAATTATTGTTCTATGTTTAATACACGCTGTAATCTGAGGTTCCGATATGGTTGCAATTAACTTTGGCAGTTTTCGTGCTAGGACAGTCGTTTATGCACCATTTTAAAGCATTAAAATTGCCATTTGTTTTGGTATATAATTTATTGCATAATGTATTTTTAGAAAATGGCCAATTAGATAAATCGGTAGAATTATTTTCCCAGGTTTAAAAACGCGGTAATTTGAGGTTCCGATATGGTTGTGAATAACTTTGACAGTTTTTCATGCTATGACAGTCATTTATGCATCATTTTATGCACTTTGTTTTGGTGTATAATTTGTGGCATAATTAATTTTTACAAAAATTGGATAGATCGGTATATTTATTGGTACAGGTTTAAAAATGCGGTAATTTAAGGCTCCGATATGGTTGCAATAAATTTTATAGCTTTCATGTTATAACAGTCGTTTATACATCTTTTTATTGCATTATAGTTGCCATTTGTTTTGGTATATAATTTATTGCATAATGTATTTTTTAGAAAATGGCCAATTGGATAGATCGATAGAATTATTTTCCCAGGTTTAAAAATGCGGTAATTTGAGGTTCCGATATGGTTGTGAATAACTTTGACAGTTTTCACGCTATGACAGTCATTTATACATCTTTTTAAAGCATTATGATTGCACTTTAATTTGGTATATCATTTGTGGCATAATGTGTTCGTCTAAAAAATGGTCAATTTGATGGATCGGTAGAATTATTGTTATAGGTTTAAAAACGCGGTAATTTGAGCTTCCGATTTGGTTGCAATTAACTTTGGCAGTTTTCGTGCTAGGACAGTCATTTATGCACCATTTTAAAGCATTAAAATTGCCATTTGTTTGGTATATAATTTATTGCATAATGTATTTTTAGAAAATGGCCAATTGGATAGATCGGTAGAATTATTCTCCCAGGTTTAAAAAGGCTGTAATTTGAGGTTCCGATATGGTTGCGAATAACTTTGACAGTTTTCATGCTATGACAATCATTTATGCATCATTTTAATGCATTACGATTGTACTTTAACTTGGTATGTCACTTGTGGCAAAATGTGTTCTTCTAAAAAATTGTAAATTTGATGGATCGGTCGAATTGTTGTTCTATGTTTAAAAACGCTATGATTTGAGGTTCCGTTATGGTTGCAAATAACTTTGACAGTTTTCATGCCAGGACAATCGTTTATGCATCATTTTAAAGCATTACATTTGCACTTTGTTTTGGTGTATAATTTGTGGCATAATGAATTTTTACAAAAATTGGATAGATCGGTATATTTATTGGTACAAGTTTAAAAATGCGGTAATTTAAGGCTCCGATATGGTTGCAAATATCTTTTATAGTTTTCATGCTATACCAGTCGTTTATATATCTTTTTATTGCATTATAGTTGCCATTTGTTTTGGTATATAATTTATTGCATAATATATTTTTAGAAAATGGCCAATTGGATAGATCGGTAGAATTATTGTTCTATGTTTAAAAACGCGATAATTTGAGGTTCCGATATGGTTGCAAATAACATTGACAGTTTTCATGCTATGACAGTCATTTATGCATCATTTTAAAGCATTATGATTGCACTTTAATTTGGTATATCATTTGTGGCATAATGTGTTCGTCTAAAAATGGTCAATTGATGGATCGGTAGAATTATTGTTCTATGTTTAATAAACGCAGTAATCTGAGGTTCCGATATGGTTGCAATTAACTTTGGCAGTTTTCGTGCTAGGACAGTCGTTTATGCACCATTTTAAAGCATTAAAATTGCCATTTGTTTGGTATATAATTTATTGCATAATGTATTTTTAGGAAAATGGCCAATTGGATAGATCGGTAGAATTATTTTCCCAGGTTTAAAAAGGCGGTAATTTGAGGTTCCGATATGGGTGTGAATAACTTTGACAGTTTTCATGCTATGACAGTCAATTATGCATCATTTTAGAGCGTTATGATTGCACTTTAATTTGGTATATCATTTGTAGCATAATGTGTTCGTCTAAAAAATGGTCAATTTGATGGATCGGTAGAATTATTGTTCTATGTTTAAAAACGCGGTAATTTGAGCTTCCGATATGGTTGCAATTAACTTTGGCAGTTTTCGTGCTAGGACAGTCATTTATGCATCATTTTAAAGCATTACAGTTGCACTTTGTTTTGGTGTATAATTTGTGGCATAATGAATTTTTACAAAAATTTAATAGATCGGTATATTTATTGGTACAGGTTCAAAAATGCGGTAATTTAAGGCTCCGATATGGTTGCAAATAACTTTTATAGTTTTCATGTTATAACAGTCGTTTATGTATCTTTTTGTTGCACTATAGTTGCCATTTGCTTTGGTATATAATTTATTCCATAATATATTTTAGAAAATGGCCAATTGGATAGATCGGTAGAATTATTTTCACAGCTTTAAAAACGCGGTAGTTTGAGGTTCCGATATGGTTGCAAATAACATTGACAGTTTTCATGCTATGACAGTCATTTATGCATCATTTAAAGCATTATGATTGCACTTTAATTTGGTATATCATTTGTGGCATAATGTGTTCGTCTAAAAAATGGTCAATTTGATGATCGGTAGAATTATTGTTCTATGTTTAATAAACGCAGTAATCTGAGGTTCCGATATGGTTGCAATTAACTTTGGCAGTTTTCGTGCTAGGACAGTCGTTTATGCACCATTTTAAAGCATTAAAATTGCCATTTGTTTTGGTATATAATTTATTGCATAATGTATTTTTAGAAAATGGCCAATTGGATAGATCGGTAGAATTATTTTCCCAGGTTTAAAAAGGCGGTAATTTGAGGTTCCGGTATGGTTGTGAATAACTTTGACTGTTTTCATGCTATGACAGTCAATTATGCATCATTTTAGAGCATTATGATTGCACTTTAATTTGGTATATCATTTGTAGCATAATGTGTTTTTCTAAAAAATGGTCAATTTGATGGATCGGTAGCATTATTGTTCGTTTAAAAACGCGGTAATTTGAGGTTCCGATATGGTTGCAAATAACTTTGACAGTTTTCATGTTATAACAGTCGTTTATATATCTTTTTATTGCATTATAGTTGCCATTTGCTTTGGTATATAATTTATTCCATAATATATTTTTAGAAAATGGCCAATTGGATAGATCGGTAGAATTATTTTCCCAGGTTTAAAAAGGCGGT